>NC_073693.1:344332447-344393562 GCF_029784155.1 Uranotaenia lowii
TACGCGGGTAGCTTTAATTTTAAAAAGCATCGCTTCGCAAGATAACATTTACTAAAATTATCCAAAAATCTTTGTCTATTTAACAAACCGTGAAAATTACGCAGGGATCTGGGACAAATTTTAGAAATAAGACTGCAAAACCTCCACAAATCGTAAAAAAAAAAGAATTAATCTTCCTTCCCCACTACACTTTTGATATTTTTCGACCGAAGATAGCTTTCGTAGCTAATCATTCATCTTGGTGCAAAACATCGATCTAGAGGAACTAAATTATTATCGCTCAGGAATGAAAAGATAGGTGTTTTGGGAAAAGTTGTTAATTCGCATATTTTGATATAAAATTTTAATTCGAGAGGTTTAAAACTAGCGCGATAATAACAATAACTTTTTGTTAAGCATTTTTAAATTTTTTTTTTAAATTTTTACGTATCTCGTTGGGTTAAAATAGTAGAATTCGGACATTTGAACAGTTGTGTATTTTGTTGAGATAAATAGCTTTGTAGAAGAAACTTAAGCTCTAAAATGCTAAACAAGAAAGTTATAATTTTTATCTCGCTATTGGTGGACCTCTCGACTTTATTTTTCATATCAAAATATGCGCCAAAACCGACCTGTCCCAATACCGAACGGTCTACCTATGCGACGCACTTTACGGCCATTTACGGCATAATGCAAGCCACAGCTGTAAACGATATTGTAGTTGTTGCTGGTGACTATAATTTCCCGAATTTTTCGTGAAATTTCGACGAAACGTCCAATGGATATCTTCCCGTAAATGCATCCACCGAACAAGAATTGGCTGTTATCGAAACCACTCTAGCTGCTGGTCTTTCTCAGATGTGCTCTCGAGAGAACGTCAACGGTAGAGTTCTGGATTTCATTTTTATGAACAAACCAGATGTAACTGACATTGTTGATCCACCTAGTTCAATTTTACCCACTGATCGCCATCACAGACCACATGTTATAATATTTGATTGCTTCGACGATAATGTCTTGACTGACGACGATTACCGTCACGACCTTGATTTTGGAAGATGTAATTATGTCCCAGTAATTGAAACACTAGCATCAATAAATTGGACACACCTTATTGAACATCTCTGCCCTGATGAAGCTGTTTCCGTTTTCTACGATCATCTGCTAAGGATAGTTGCGCTTCACACTCCCAGAAAACGTCCTTCCCGAAAATCATACAAACAGCCGTGGTGGAACACAGAGCTTCGCCTTTCTCGTAATAGATTGCGCAGAATACGTAAACGATATGTTCGGAACAGAACTGCAGCAAACAAAGCTGACCAAGTATCAATGGAAGCCGAATACTCAGCGCTACGTAATACCGTATTCAGACGATATATAAATAATGCGGAACGGGAAATGAAAAATAGACCATCAGAATTCTGGAAATTCATAAAATCTCGACGTTCCGTTAGCAGTTTTCCATCGCGAGTCTCATTTGACGGTCGGTCATCTGAAACTACCCGTGAATCTGCTGATCTGTTTGCTGAATTTTTCAAGAGTGTATATTCTTCACATAGCCCACCTGCCGTCAACGAGTATTCCGAAGCATTGCCTAGCTTTGACATAAACCTTCCTCAGCCTATTTTAACCAACCGTGAAGTCTTGACAGCCCTCAAAGCTGTTGATCCAACAAAAGGACCCGGCCCAGACGGTTTTCCACCGTCTTTTATACTAGCGATCGCAGAAACACTCGCCGAACCACTGCGCATTATATTCAATCGATCTCTAAATGATGGTATTTTTCCTAGTATCTGGAAAACCGCTGCCATAACCCTAATCCATAAATTGGGAAATATTCATGGGGTGGAGAATTATAGACCCATTTCGATACTCTGTTGCCTGTCAAAAGTTTTTGAAACACTACTATACGAGCGACTTTATAATGCTGCTAAACCAATTCTATCAGAATATCAACACGGTTTTATGAAAAATAAATCTACGGTTTCAAATCTTATGACCTATTCCGCTACACTATTTACTGCTGTTAGCAAAAAACAACAAGTGGACGCCGTTTATATTGACTTTTCCAAAGCATTTGATAATGATATCGCAATCCGTAAAATTGTACGCTACGGCTTCCCATCGTGGTCTACAAAGTGGCTGCTCTCGTACCTGACAAACAGACGAGCATTTGTAAACCTACGGAGAATCTAGTCACAGCCTTTTGAAGTTTCCTCCGGCGTCCCTCATGGAAGCCACTTAGGACCACTCATCTTCATTATTTTTGTGAACGATCTTGCCTGGATACTCAAATCCTCAAAACTAATGTACGCGGACGACCTTAAAATATTCAGAAATATCGAATCACTAATGGACTGTGCAGCACTTCAAGCAGACATCTCGACTCTTCTGAATTGGTGCAGGTGTCATGGAATGGTAGCTAATGCTACTAAATGCAGATGCATTACGTTCTGAAAAACGAGAGAACCGTTACGTTTTAACTATGCAATGAATACAGTGGAAATGGAACGAGTGGATTCGATCAAAGATCTTGGCGTTATATTCGATCACAAACTAACCTTCTCGGAACACATAGCTGCTACTACTGCAAAAGGTTTTGCTATTTTGGGTTTCATCCGTAGGAACACTGCAGACTTTGAAGATATTTATGGTCTGAAAGCGATTTTCTGTGCTCTGGTGCGTAGCGTTTTAGAATATGCCGTGGCAGTTTGGACCCCTCATCAGGCAGTACAAATCGAACGACTGGAAAGGGTACAAAAGAGGTTCCTACGATATGCACTCCGTCGATTGCCATGGAATGATGCCGTTCGACTGCCACCATATGCAGAAAGATGCAATCTGATTACAAGCTCTTACTTTGAACGGGCTAATCTGAGGAGCGATGCCAAGCATGATTGAGAGAAAAAACTAAACTAGTAGAAGTCAAATTTCGCTATCCGGCGCCATAAAGAAAACCAAGATGGGGACTTCATTTGAACTTTTAAATGCTGTAAATGACTAAAAATCGCATGAAACTCCCACAATATGGGTATTGGCTAAAGGGCTAAACTAAAAGTCAAATTGCGCTAATAGACGCCATCTTGAAATCCAAGATGGTGGCTTCCACTAAACTTTCAAATGCTGTTAATCAATGAAAATATGGGTATTGGGTGAAAGGACCAAAGAATAGAAGTTCAACTTTGCTTTCAGATGCAATCTTGAAATCCAACATGGCGGCTTCCGCTGAACATTAAAATAATTTTAATTACTAAAAATCAAATGAAATTCCCGAAATATGAGTATTGGGTGGAAGGAATAACTAGAAGAAATCGAATTTGGCTACCTGAAGCCATCATTAATCCAAGATGGCAGCTTTCGCTTTTCTTTTCAAAGCTATAAATTACTGAAAATCTAATGAAACTTCCACAATACGGGGTATAAGGTGAAAAGGCTAAACGAGTAGAATTCGAATTTCGCTATCTGACGCCGTCTTGAAATCCCAGATGGCGGCTTTCGCTGAGCTTTAAATGCAGTAAATGACAAAAAATCACATTAAACCGTTATTATATTTGTACTGGGTGAAAAAAAACAACAAGAAACAATGTTATAGCTGTTTTCTACGGTAAAATACGCGATCTCCTTAAGGTGGCCATTATGCCCTTATTTCCCCTAAAAAACAAACGAATGTGCTTGATATGTTTATATTTTTGATTTAACTGCAAAACGACTTAATCTGATGATCTCTAGGCCGTACAACGAGGTTTGAATGTAGTTTCATTCAGATGAACAGCCGATTGTTTTTCTACACATATTTTTAAATGAAATTCCGAAATTTGATTAAATACAACGATTCGTCTAAGGACTGTTTTGAAAAAAAAAAATGCAACACTTTATTTTGTGAACAACTTCTTCATGCTTGGTTTGATGATTTTTTGGTTTCGATTATAGCCGTTTTACCATCTTTATGTGGCATTCGTGACTTTATCAAATTGTAGTTACCGTTAACAAAAAAATATATCCGGTACAACTGTGTTCAGTGTCTACTCTTGGGCTCGAACTCGGGGACATCGGCTCAGGAGACAACTGACTTGCCAACTGAGCTATATCACAAGCCCGAATAAATAAACAATATGCAAACCAAATGTGTAGTACATATTATGTACTGACATTGTCTTGAGAGCAAAGGTAAAAGAGCAATGATTTTTTGGATTTGATCGAAGTGTGAATATTTAAACCTAGCTTCAGCTATTTATCTAGGTTGAAAACCGAGAAAGTCTCATTTGTTAGTTGTATTTTTTAATAAGTAAGATTTACAATGAAACATTCACATTAAGCTATACAGAACTCAGATTTCAAATATTTTTAAAATCTTTGTACTTGTTGGAAAACTAGCCACCGTGCCAGTTCGCGGTTCAAAAGTCGCTGAGAAATAAGAGCGAAAACTAAACGTCATCGTTGCCGCCAAAAAGGATCGCACGTGGAAAATTTTCACCCGTGGCCATCTTTCGCGTCGAGTTTTAAAAGTACAGACGGCTTGAAGTTTAAGTGTTACAAATTTATTAGTAAATCCGATTTTAATTCCCGAATTAGATTTTGTTGGTTGTGCGCAGGATCTATGCACTTGTAGGTCTAGTTAGAGTTTGCCATCAGTGCATTTGTTGAACTATTTTGTATTTACAGGAAAAGTTGTAGACACTAGTGATATATCGCCGATTTCTGTCGATCAGATCGGCAGAACTTATATTACTGTAAAATTTATAGATTTGCTCCGAACGATTTGATTATAATCAAGAACTTGTTCTCAGAGAATTCTTTTTAAAGCTGATAGAATCAGTTGTCAGTCAGGGAAGAGTTGATGCGTATAGGGTCACTGGTTTGTGAGTAACATAACCAAAACTTTATTTTAAACATAATGTTGACTAACGCGCAATTTTGTATCATAGATTTGAAGCATCAAAATATCTTTATCATCACAACAAATATATTGCTATCAAAGCCAGTGCATATCTTTTATTACCACCCTGCTGTCAACACTTATGTTTCCGATCCATATTATTTCGGGTTGCAGGGAAAAGTTTTCATTTGAATAATGTAATTGAAAATCATACTTTTTAAACTTTCAATATTAAAATTTTCTATCCCATTTTTTTGAACAAAGGTTGATGTTTTTTATTCTTATCCCTAATCTTGATTAAATTTCCTCATCTTAGCACAAAGAAGGTGCCTCCAAATGTGACCTTATCTCCTGAATAACACTTCCATAGATCTTACAAAGTTGATACTATATGTTTTGGTTGGATTTGGAATGGTGCAATTACTCGAAAACAGAGGTGGAGTGATTAAACTTCATAGCTTCGATGAAATTAAAAGTTTTGAGTAGTTTTGAAAAACTTCAGGAAACAAAAAAAGTAATAAAAAAAAAGTCTTGATTTGGACAAAGGGTGGTTGATAGTACGCAGTATAGATGGCGTTTGTGGCGCCTAAAAATCAAAGTCAATGGACTTTTTCATTGGAAGCTATCTCGAAAACCACTTAACAAAACGTCACAAAAATTTGCACATGCGAACATAACATTACTAGATAGTTAAACTGAAAATTTCATCAATTAAAAAGTTATTCACAAAACAAAGTGTTTTCCTTTTTTTCGAAAACACAAAATGTTTAACCGGCAGGTCGAATTTTCAAATTTAGAGACCACAACAAAAATACTAAAACTTACTTCAAGGTATAAAATATTAAAAATTTTACTCTGGGTTCGGTTTAAATATTTTTGACGTTTTATTTATTTATTTCTACCAGAACCAAGGTTGCCGAAATCACAGAAAAATCTGTAATTTCACAGAATTTCGAGCAAATTTCATCACATAATCTGTGCCACAGAACACAGAATTTTGGGAATATTCACAGAAGTTCACAGAGGAATTTTGAGGTCAAATCACAGAAACTCAGAATCCCTATCGTGCTTACACGGCATGATAACTTGTCGCCTATCTTACTGATTTCCTTACAACTACCTACATCTATGAACATGAAGTTTTAATGCTCAACTAGAATGATGAAAACTGAGTAAGATAAGGATTCTGGTACAGTTATCTACTTTCGGAATGAAGTAAACAAAGAGAACCTCAATAAAATGTTCAATTACTGGATCATTCCTAAGAAATTGCTGTAACGAGGGAGACCAAACATAAAAAAAAGTTATTTCCTTAAAATCCATAAATTGTTAATTATCTGTAAAATTCAATTGAGCTACCATCGACAAGGCGTCGCGTCGTCGCATCATTTGCTTTGATCTCGCATGTCATCTCGCATTACAATGTCTCAATTACCCAAAGAGTTCAGTCAGTCGGCTCGCCGATGCGATTGTTTGGCCTCAATTTGGCTCAATAAACCAATCAAAAGAAAACCTCGAAGCACCTTGCAGGTGGAGAGCTTATTTAAAGGGGAAAAAACGAGGGACCGAGTGTGCAAGAGATGCAGAATAGAGTCCGAAATGGTTGAGCTTAATTTCATAAATTCAATACTTGACTCTAATTAGCTGGCGTGGCTTTGCTGGACCGAAGCTGGGCAGCAGCTGACCTCTTGTGTCCACTCCTTCTGGTGGAGGACCTCATGAATCATTCATAAGATGCGATCGGATTCTGTGAATGGCTTTTTAGAGGAAACACTTATATGTACATACGAACCAAGTTTAAATTTTCTACAATTTACGAATATAAGTCTGAATTAGGCAATTTAAACTGAGTTCTAAGTCTGAAAACAATATGACAATAAAAAACAAAGAATGTTTTTTAAGTGTTTGATATTTTTATGTTTCAAATTTAAAATATGTAATTTTACTATTAAAGTATACTTTTTTAGGAATGCACGATCGAAAAGTTATTTACAAAAACGAACGAGCAATATTTTATCCGTTTGATGACGATAAATTGTAAAAGGTGCTAATTGTTTCGGCACTTGTTTTGAATATATCCCTTTTTTTCCACACGGTTTCCAATGAAAAAATTTGACGCCGAAACAAAACCAACTAAATTTGAGGAATCTTAATGCATCACATAATGTGTCCGGTGTTGCTATAAATCGTTGATTGAAATTCCAACTGCTCGAGTGTTTGGTGAAAAAAAGACCCACTCGGTTTCCGTTTGCGCAACATTGTTGCATCGAACAAATGTGGTTTTGCCCAACATGAGCAATGCATCTCTGGGCACATCTGCTTCTGTTACTGCACTCTTCTTCTGGGGAAGGAAAGGAGTTTAAATTGAAGGATGGGAACGGGGCACGGCTTGGGTTCGGATGATGATCATGTTGAAGATGATGATGGAAGGGTTAAGGAAAATTTTCGCTTATGCGTTTTGGTGATGAGCAAAAAGAAATGGTTTAAAATACTCAATTTTCACTTCTCCGCTTTTCGGTTCTCGACCATTCGGATGATGGTTTTTCATCAAACGAAATGATCAAGTTGAGAGGTAAAAATCTTCCGAGTGATGGATGAGTTAAAGCAGAAACAAAACTGAGGTTTTTTTCATCGATTTTGTATGGCGACCGTTAAAAATTAAATTATACAATTTCTTTAATGGATTGCAACAGTACGGTACCAGCCGATAGGAGCCAAACCTGCACAAAAAGGTCACCGTTCTGGAAGCTTCTTCAGATCGCTCCCAGCACCGACAGCAAACGGTTGATCTTAAAGGTGCAATTGAGACATAAATTTGAACGACCCCTCGCCTCGCTTGGCGTGGCGCAGCAGCAAGACGATAAGTTGGTTTAAAGCGATTCCGCGCGCCACCCAAAGCTGGACCATCGCCGGAATAAATCTGACTTATTCTGTCACGAGCCTCGTTCGATGCGATCGACCCTGGTGTGATCATGAGACGCTCTGATGATGTAGATGATATTCAAGTCCTCCCCCGCACATCATCAGCTCCACGAGATCTCTAACCCGGCCAAAAGTGACCTTTCACGGGGTTTTGGAACGTCCTGAAATCAGACAACTAGCACTTTTTCGCACCTCGAAACAAAACAGTGAAAAACCATCGAGAATAACCTCACTTTGGCCTCATACGGTAGTGAGCTCTATACAGTAGGTAGGGTGCTGGAGACCATTAGATAGACTTTTGAGGCCGCTGCCGGGCTGAAATAACAGCAATTTCAGCGGATTGAAAGGCCATAAGTCAAAGAAGTTCAGCGGTTGCACTCTTCGAAGCTTCCCGGTGGAGATTTGGCGAAGCTGAACCGATCAGCAACCTAAAATGCGGGCCAGATCTCTCGTATGCGGAATGTTAGCACGGTTTCATGTTATAATAACCATAAAAATTTAGTGCTGTGATTATAATTTTGCGCTTCTTAAGCTCGAATTTATGCTGCTGTCGACAGTCGACGCAATGGCGAAGACGAAGGTGTTGGCAGTTGTGGGTGTCGTCAAGTCGTCATAAATGCAGCTTTGGACATGAATGATGGGTTGGATTTTGCTCGTGATTCCGGATATTTGTGCCTCAGATGATTGTCGGATTAAGTTCATCACATCAGCCGAGTTTTACAATGCATGAATAAAATTTGGGAATCACAACAGTGAATTAGAGCTGAGGTTAAAAATAAAAAAAGAGAATTTAAATCAATATAAAGACCAAAATAAGCAGTGTATTAATTTGTCAAAAATTAACGAAAATGTTACGTAAGAAGTATGGTTTAAAAACTATGAAATTTATAAAATCCTCCGTACCAACTGCGTCTCAACTGAATATGAAACTTTATCGCTAAATTTGGAATAGCAAAATCTGGTGTTATAGTTTTTTTTAGTATCACATCATAATAATTTGAGTTCTAGAACAAAACATTAGAAAAAATTTCGATTTTTGTGATTCAATAATGAAATGAATTGAATTTGACATCATCTTGGTACTTTTATATCCTACTTTTTACAATTTTTACTCTATGACACTACAATAGAGACAATACAAAGACCAGACAAAAGTCCTTATTTTGTTGAATTTCTTTAAATCTAGGTTTTGCTTTGCTTGGATTCGACCTTAAGTAGAAAAAATCAAAAGTTCATTAATAACTAAGTACTTTTTTATGAAAGCTAAGATCCATTCTACAGTATCGCGAATGTTATTTGAAACTGCTTTGTGAAGGCAAAGGCACCCATTTTCAATGCTCATAATTGTGAAATTCAGAGTTCAAAGTCGACTGTATAGTGAAAATTAAATCGATGGAATGATTTGTTACAAAAAAAAATCAACCGAAATACTACATCTACGCTATTCAGTGCACAAAATGAAAACCCTCATGAAATGTTTTAATAAAGGTCATACATCTACAGGTGTGTGTTTGTTTTTTGTCTAAGGCATTTTAAGCGCTTATTTAGAACTTTGAATAAAATTATGTTCGAAACATTATGCTTTAGCAGTTGGAAAAATACTTATCATATCAGCAACTAGAAAAAAGAAGTGTTAAGCTAGAAAAATTTAAAATGATTATAATAAGGAGTTAATGAAATAAAAATCTAACATGTTCATTAGACTGCCCAGAATTGTAAGGGAAATCTAAAACCTGTGAAATGTTATGCACTGCAGGCTAAAATTGATCCTTGGCGTAGTACACGATCTCATGAAAAATTTGGGCCAGATCGGTGTAGAGAATATTGATAGGAAAATGAAAATAAAACTTCGGAATCAGAGTATATAATAATTTATGGTTCATCCCCTATGATTCGAATGCATGACTCTATCATAACAGAATAGATCTTAGAATGTACAATACTTACAATGTAAAACGTGTGTGTTTATTTGTTTATTTGTATAAAAAATCAACGGATCACATATTGATCCAAATGATTACTTAATCCTAAATATAATATAAAAATAAAAATCCACTCTACACAGTTCTGGACACGTCTAATATTTTTCTTCGGAACACATTTCTCGAAACGTCAAAGTCGAAATGCGCAGAAAAACGATTAAAAGTTGTAAGATTTCGACAAAAGCGCTGTTGGCCCCATAATTGTTCAGGCGAATGGGAACGTAGAGCTGCAGATGCTGGTTTCTAAATCCTCGGGGTCGTACACTGAAAGGGACAGCCTCCAGCAGCGTGGGAGAGTCTAGTTATTCTCGATGTCAGCAGGTCAGCCACAACCAGAGCTCGAGTAGCGTTCCTACGAACTTGAAGCGTGTCCAAGTCTATGAGGCGGCAAACGATTTTCGTAGTTTGGCAGACGAAACGGATCATGTAAATTCAAGTGACGTAGGACATAGCGCAGGAAGCGCCGCTGGATAGCCTCGATTCGTTCAGCTTTGTTTTGATAGACGGGGCACCAGACAGCTGATGCGTACTCGAGAATGGAACGAACTATGCAGCAATAAAGACTTTTAAGGCAGTACACGTCTTTAAAGTCTTTGACCATGCGAAACAGGAATCCAAGGGTTTCTAGAAGCTTTGTCAACAACATAGTTCGGTGAGTCTTGAACTCCAGCCGTTGATCTAGGATAACTCCTAGATCGTTGATGTGTTCTACTCGGGTGATGGTTTCGCTTCCAAGTATGTACTCCGCACGAAAAGTGTGCCGCTTACGGGAAAATGATATAACCGAGCATTTGCTGCGGTTCAACGGCAGGCAGTTAATGTCGCACCAGTGAGCAAATACGGAAAATTGCAGCTGTAAAAAGTCGATATCGTCTTGGTTGTTTATGGCGTGAAAAAGTTTCTGGTCATCAGCATAAGCAAGTTTTGTGCCTTCAAGGAGCGAGAGTGCGTCATTGAAGTAGATTACGAAAATTATCGGTCCTAAATGGCTTCCTTGGGGTACTCCTGAGGGGGCAGGGAATTGCCTGGAAAAGGATTCGTTCGAACGGATAATTTCCATCCCGTTAGATAACTCCGGAACCAATCCAGTAGAGATCCACAGATTCCGAGCTTTGCGATTGCAATATCATGGTTCACCTTGTCGAACGCAGCTGAGAGATCAGTGTAAAGTGTGTGCTGGCGTGTTTCGTTATGATAACGAGAGATGGAAGTAGAACAGTTTTTAGAAGAGCAAGAAAATGTACGTCAAAGAGAGATTGCGAGAGAAAACAAGCCCTTTTTGGATCAGGCTTCAGTTCGTACAGAGATGTTAACAAGAGTTACTACTGTAGTTGGCTCGCGTTTCATTTTCTGGAGAAAAAAAACGATCGTTCACGACAATCGGATCACAGGAAAGGGTAGCTCAACGAGCCTGAAGTTTGTATGGGATTTCAGTTTTTCATCAATAGCTTTTGTCCTTTTCAGACGATTTCTTTTGAAAACAGTTTTTCTTAAAGCCTAAACTATGACAAATATTTCACCAGAAGATTGCATTTCGATTAGAGTTAAGATAAACAAAAGTTTAAGGCTTCAAAAATGGGCTAGTAAGAATTTATGGAGTTGTTGATTGATGTCAATACTCTGACAGAGCCTTTCGTCATCACCACAGCAAAGAATGATGAATGCCTGAGATCCAAGAGAGCTGGAACAACCCATTTGAACAGTATGGTTGCGAATTCAGTTGCCCCAATTATACTGAACAATTTAGGTACTTGTAATTCCCAAGCTCGACAAAAACCTTCTTTCGGTCAGAAAATGTACCGAGAACAAGAAAAAATTACTTTTCTCGGGAAGCAAGTCAAGTTTATGTTTTCAGGGAAGGTTTTTGCCCAAAGACTTAAAATCAGCCGCCTTACTTGGAAGTCAGCCAGCAGTCAAACAATGGCATATGCGGCTCGGACATCTTGGCGTTGGAGCTTTGCAGCGAATGGTCCGTGACAATATGGTACAGGGTATCTGCCATATTCCAGCCAAGGTGGAGAAACAAGCTGCCTGCAAAAGCTGTATGACAGTTAGACAAACAACCAAAAGTTTTCACAACGTCGAGCTGCCTCTGTCGGGTAGATCATTAGAGCTTGTACACTCGGACGTGTTCAAGGACGTGGGTATATGAAAATGCCCACGTTTGAAGAATTCCGTTATTTCGTCACGTTCTTTGACGACTACACCCACTTAATGACCGTCTATATGCTCAATTACCCTTCGCAATCACAAATTGTGCAAGCTGCAATGCGACAACCGACGTGAGTACGTTAGTAACGAACTTCGTAGGCATTGTCCTGAGAAAAGAGTTCAGATGATATTCACAGTCCCATATACTGCGCACCATAACGGCGTCAGCGAGCTAGCCAAACCATCACTGATGGAGAAGGCAAGAGCGATGATTCATGGTAGCGGATTGTCGAAGACGATGTGAGGCGAAGCTGTTTTGTGCGCTGCATACCTCACGAACAACAAGACTCCTTTCGAGATGTGGTACGGTCGGAGGCCAAAGCTGAGCAACCTGCGCATATTCGGTTGTCCACCGTAAGCACAGATCCCCACTGAAAAGCGGCAGAAGCTTGATCCGAAATCGAAACGTCTGGTATTCGTGGGTTATGCAAATAACGGATACCGGCTTTGGAATGGTTCGACCGATCCATCGAGATTCACCGCAACGTGGTCTTTGATGAAACCAGCGTTTTGGAGCCAGTGCAAGGCGATGCTACACCAAAGATAGTCATTGAGAAGCCTAATGAAGTCCACCAGAGCCTGAACCCACATTTGAGCGGTTAATCACAAGAGCAACAAACCACATTCAAGCGGATAGCCGATGTGAATGAATCCAAGAGCACACTCGAGGCGTCAGCCGATGTGCCAATAACTGAAAACACATCTGAGCGGTTAGCCGATGTGCCTGCTGATCCCGATCATACTGTAAGTAACAACAGTGTGGTTGTTGACAATCATGGCGAGAGCGACTACGAGAGTAGCGCGAAATTCCCGGACAATGACGATGATGAAAAAGATTCCGTCATCCCTGAACCGGCTCTGAGACGAAGTCAGCGAACATCACTGAGCTGAAGCGCCGGCATGACTAGGATTCCTGGAAGAAGGCTTCGATGAGTAAATGACAGAAGACTTAGGAAGCTGTTAGCATGCCTCCGTGTCACAGGAAGTCCATATTGTCGAAATGGGTGTTCACCGTTCAGGACGATGGTCAAAACTGCATTCTTGAATGGAAATTTAGAAGAGGTTTGTTAAGTTTTATATTTCGCATCAATCATAGTAATCCATGCATTCGTTCAAATGTTGCTCATTGTTTGTATTCGGTCTGATAGCTCTCTTCTTCCTCGACCAGTGACCAGTCAAGACGTTTTTAGTGTAAACATATTTAGTGGTCCTTCGAAACGAATTTTGGTAATTGATTAATATTAAAATTTTCTTTGAAAAGTTTCAGGTTGTTTCAGGTAAATGATTTGGTTGCGATATTGGATTGCAAAAAACGAACAACTGTTGGCATTGGGCCGATTATGGTGAAAGCCTTTGATATTGGGTCAAAGCATGAAAAATCGATTCCTCACTCGACATTGGGTCGAAAGAAACTTTGATATTGGGTCAAAGCATGAAAATACTTGTTCGACATTGGGTCGAAAACTTTGATATTGGGTCAAAGTATAAAACACCTTTTCCATATTTGACATTGGGTCGATAAAATTTGATAGTGGATCAAATTATGAACCTCTCAACACATATCGATAAATCTGATATTGGATCAAGGTTTAAAAACACGCTAGCTTACGACATTGGGTCGATTCTTGTAAACATGGATTTTGTCAATGTTTTCACACATGGATTTTCAATGGCTGATGTTGGGTCAGCTAGGATTTTAAAATATGTTTTGGACTGTACAGTCGTGTCGTGTACCAGTATGGCGATGATGTGGTCCTGGTTAGCAGTTTGAACATAAATATGGCGTTGAACTCCGGCAGGGCATAGGAGGTAAAAAGATAAATAGTAGATGAGTTTGTGCTTGAATGAATCTTAAGATTGTCGTAATCCTTATCATTTGTAAACATAGGCCTAATTAAGTAAAAAAAAACTGCAAGCTCTTTAAACAAATTCTGCTTCCACAACAAGACTAAGCAGACATCAAGGCAAGATGGACATGCATTTATTCCACTAACGAAAGAGGAACAAAAGAAGCACGACAGCTCGGATCAACTCTAGAAAATTTAATTGCTTGATACGACACAGAATGATGATCGAGATTCCGCAATCAGGATTCGTCGAGAAGGTTCTGCAACGATTTGGTATGGCCGATTGCAAACCTGTTAGCACACCGCTTGACAAAAACGTTGGTTGGACGAAATTGAACGATAATGACTTTAACACCGAATTGATCGGTTGTCTACAATATCTGGCGACATCTTCGAAACAAGATATTTGTGCTGCGATTAGCGAAATGAGCATATACCAGTCCAGCCTGGCGGATATGCATTAGCAATGTCTGAAGCGTATTATGCGATGCCTTCGAGGTACGACCGATACGGCGCACAGTGCAGCGTCCCATATGTTTGAAGTATGCTGCATTTGTATAAGTAATCACTTGGGAGCACTTATATGCCTGTATCAGGCTTATATTGTTAGATAGTTTCAACGCAGCTCGTGCACAGTATTTTTTTCAGAAAAAAATACTCAATTTAACTAATTTTTCTCTCATCTGTTAGTGACTTTTGATGTGTTAACCGCGATGGAAACTGAAGAAGCAAGTAAGTAGAAGACATTAAAGGGGTTATCTCTGTGATTTATTTCCATATATACAAATATGAAGGTGTTATTGATAAGCGTACTTTATATTTCAAGAAAATGGACATTCAAACTTCAATTGGACATTACAAAAATATATACCAAAATACCTCTCTGATTTTTTCTCCAGTTATCGTTTATAGTATCCTCTAAAAGCTCCAAATAGTTTCAGCTGCCCGAAATTGCCCGTTTTACAGATATTTACGTTTTTCTAGATGATGTTTTGACTGTTGAAAATTACGATTTTTCACTAGTCTTGTTTTAAAGGGTGGTACAGACTGGCCGTTCCAAGCAAAAAGGTTGATTATTCAGTCTTCTTTCACCTCAGATATTGGAAAAGGAGGGCAAAAATACTGCATTGGAAGAAATATCTAAATTTGTGCAAAAATCGTCATTAAACACGTGTTTTTCGTGGTACAGTAATACCTCGATATAAAGCAACCTCTTTTTAAAGCAACCTCGATATAACGTAACCCAATATAAAGCAACTTTTGCCTCTATATAACGTAACTTTTAAAAATGTTTCTATTTGAATAAATATGTTTAATTTGAATACTTTTTTGTCATAAAAATATAATAATGTTGTTTCTGAGCCATGCGGTAAATTCTCAGAGGCATAAAGAGCAAATGAGCGCAAGCGTTGAAAATGTAACTCCAGTAGTCGCTTTTGTGCTTTTGAAAATCCAGCCTAGAGCATGTATCTCCATTTCAAAACTTAATGACTATATTTGCACCTTCAGATAAGTTGCTTAAGCTGAAGTTAGGTTAGGGCATGTAGTCTTTTATTCAAATAAGTTTTTATGATTGCTAACAGTTGATCAATCACTGTACAGAAGACCGCTGCAAACTTTTTATGGAAATTTCAAATTCTTAAATTTTTGCACCTCCCATAACTTTTTGGGTTGGTTTTGCTGCCAGAAATAGCAATTAAAATTCTGGAAGCGATCCATCTAGTCCTGAATTAGCGCAACGAGTTTTAAGTTTGTATGGAAATTTGTATGGGAAAACAAAATTTTTCATTCAAAAATCTCCAGAGAAGTTCTGAAAGTTTCAAAAAATATAACTTTGGATAAAAAATGTTCCTTGATTCTTGCAGTTCATTTCATATGAAAAAAGCACAAACCTATCTTGTTCCCCAGAAAAGTTATTCAATGTTTTATAATTTTTTTCTTTTCAAAATTTATTTTTTTAATTACATATATCATTTTTGACTGCTTGTTTGAAAGCTGTGTAACAATAGAATGGAAATAAAAAATCTCAAAAAACTGCCTTGCATTCTGAGAGAATTTATTGACTAATAAAGCCTTTGCAAAAACATTTCATGCAATTATTACCAGCTCTAGCAAGCAAAGTCTGCCATTTTTTAATATTTTTCAATAGATTCAGATTTTTTATTTTGAAATGGAACTTTTTTCATGAAATTCTTAGCTGCTTGTCATGTAAGCAAAAAATGAAGCTTAGGAATAGTCAAAACTAAAAATTAAAGATCGACTTTATTTCAAGCTTATTTGAATTTTCTGGATGATTTAATGTGCAAAAATTTCTTCTTCCATACAAATTTCCATACATAATTGAAACGCGTTGCGCTAACTCAGGTATCAACCAAATCATCTCAAATTTTACACTGATGCTTGGTGACCCAAAAGGCAGCGAAAAAACATATGGGAGCAAAAAGTCATTTTTTGCAGCGGTCAACTGTACAGACTTCTGTACCATCGCTAATGCACGGATTTTATCACTTGCTATGAAAATAACAAAGAAACATTTGTGATGTTTCTGAGCCGTTTTGAAAATATCGCCTATCATATCAGAATGTCATTATTTGGTGACATTTATCACAATTATTAAACGTCAAGGAATGCATTGAATGAATAGATGAAAAAAAAACAAAACTGTCTGCAGATGGCGCTTTTGGGCTTAGCAGGAGCGATTAGAGCATTGAAGCCAAGATTTTTAATGGTAAAAAGTATTAAAACCGTACAAACAGAATTTAGAATCAACTTTTTCCACATTTACGATCACTATCGATGCTCCAAAGGACCATTTTAAGTAGTGTTTCGATATAACGTAACTTCGATATAAAGCAACGAAAAAAAAAATTTCGTTGCTTTATATCGAGGTATTACTGTATTTTAGGTAAAAATGGCGTTTAAGCTACTTTTGCGATCACGAAAAACAATGTTTTCGGAATAAATTTCAATTTGGATCTGAATGACATATTGTTCAGAAGGTAAAATAATTTTGTATGATTTTTTATGCAAATATGTATATGAGTCACTTTTGTGAACATCGTTTTAACATACGCCATTCATGCCAATAATAGCTCACATAATTTCCAACAACTTTCTATATGACATGTATGAGTAAAAGTGTCAAAAAACATCAGTTTTGATTTTTGTCCCGGTATCCCATACATTCAACGCACTGTGCGGCGTTGGTATTCGGCAGAAACGCGAAACTGGGTTCACTTATTGGATATGCAGATGCAGACTTTGCAAATGATTCCGATGACCGAAAATCTGTATCGGGCTACGCTTACATGATATTAGGAAATCTAGTCTCTTGGTCAACGAAACGTCAGCAGACGGTCAGTCTTTCATCGACCTAAGCTGAGATTGGAGCCCTGTACCATGCGGTGAAGGAAGGTTTGTGGCTAGCGAATTGGGTTTGGTTAACAACCCTATCACGTTGATGGAGGACAACATCCCTTGCATCCAGTATCTGGGAGAGGCACGAACCCATCAGCGGATGAAGCATCTGGACGTTCAATATGCGTTCATCAGGGACATCATAAAAAGCGATCAGCTATCTTTGCGACACATCTCTACTGAAAATCAGCAAGCGGATGCGTTCACGAATACGTTACCAAAGGGTGAAGCACGTGAAGATGTTCAGCATACTTAATCTACGAATTGAGGGGAGGAGTCCATACTTATGGTTTCGACTTATTTCGGATCCTTCCCCAGAAATTGTTATCGGATTTTTTCGATCCGTCGATTGCAGCAGAACAATAACAATATTTGTTTTGGTTCTTCACTTGCTTTGGCAATTCTCAATTGATGATTGCCGAACAATAAGATGGTGAGAATGATGACAGTATAAATGTTTACATAATTACACGGTTAAGTCTAACTGCTCAAATTTGGCTCATGATTACACAGCAGTGTTTCCAGATATTCTGAGTGGTTACCTCAGAATATCACACACAATTGAAAACATTAATAAGTGAGGAAATCACTTAAGTGTAGTAATGTAATAAGCTATCGCCTATGTTATGAGTGGTTATTAGACTGCCCCAAATTTGTATGGGAAATTTAAAACCTGTAAAATGTTATACGCTGCAGGCTAAAATTGGTCCTGGGCCTAGTACAAGATCTCATGCCAAATTTGGGCCAGATCGGACCACGGGAAGGGGTCGCTCAACGAGCCTGAAGTTTGTATGGGATTTTGAGACATTTTGTTCGAGAGGAACATGAAAAACCAGTTTTTCGTCAATAACTTTTGTCTCCCACGGCCGATTTCTTTCAAAAACGGGTTTTCTTAAAGCCTAAATTATGACAAATATTTCATCTGAAGGTTGCATTTCAATTAAAGTTAAGATAAAAAAGTTATTAAGCTTCAAAAATTGGTTAACTTTTTTAAGGGTGATATTCATCACTTTTTTAATGAGGCGAATAAAGTCCGACCAGAACACTCAATGTGAAATGCATGCCGTTTTGTCAAAAAATGACCGATTTTAACCATTGTTGTTGCGCTCGATTGCACTTTTTAATGTTTTTCTGATATTTGAATTTGGATGATATTCACTTGATAGTTCGGAAAGAAGTAAGGGCGGAAAAATGCTTGACAATTTAAATAAATTGCATAACCACAGGGGCTTAGGAACATGACTGGACGATTTTTTTTTTGTTTTGATTTTAGTCGTTTGAACATCTTCATGTCATTCGCGACTTATATCAACGATGAAGTTGGCGGACAAGTCATTGAAAAACTTATCCGGTAGAACTGTGACTGGACGATTTGTGATGTCAATAAAAAAACAGTTTTCCATCAATAACTTTGGTTCCCGTCGGTCGATTTCTTTCAAAAACAATGTTTCTCAAAGCCTTAATTAAGAAAAATATTTCATCCGAAGACTGCATTTCGATAAGAGTTTAGAAAAAAAAAGTTATGAGGCTTCAAAAATAGGCTAACTTTCTACGGTGGTATTCATTACTGTTAATGAGGCGTCAAGATGTTCGACCGGCCCATTTCATCAACAGTGATAAATACCATCCTTTAAGAAAAACCGTTTTTGAAAGAAATCGGCCAATGGAAACCAAAGTTATTGATGAAAAACAGGTTTTTCATGTTTCTTCCGAGCAAAATGTCTCAAAATGCCATACAAACTTCAGTCTCGTAGAGCGACCCCTTGCCGTAATTCGATCTGTCCCAAATTTGGCATGAGATCTTATACTAGGACTAGAATCAATTTTAACCTATAGCGCATAATATTGCACAGGTTTTAAATTTCCCACACAAATTTGGGGCAGTCTATTGTACATATATCCGCCTTTGGGCGGGGTTTATGTTTCATCTTTTCTACCTAACTCAGAATCTTTTTTTCTCAAAAAATCTATTCAGAATTGTTGTTATTCTCAGAACCAACCGCCAACATTTTTTTAGATCGAAAAACACATGGACCAACGCTTTATGATGCCAATGAAATGATAATTTTTCGAAAAAGGTCCTTTTATATTTTTCTCACGTTTTTATTATATTAGCTGTAGCTTTCTTTTGATAGAGAATGAAGATTAATATTGTTAATTGATTTCAACAAAGTATTTTATTCGGTTTAGAGTGAATTGTGTTTAAGTTTGAAATTTCTTTTTTTTAATGTACGCATTACGTTTCAAAGAAATTTATTTGAAACTCTGTTACTGTGCATGCTTCGAAAAGAAGCAATTGCTACGATGTTGTGTATAATTTGAACTTTGTTAATTACTCTATGAATAAAAAAAAAGATTTTGAATAACTTCACGTGTCAATCTCATTATTTTTTGTAATAAAAAACACTCTAAACATCTTTTAATTTTAATTTATCTTTTAATTGGCATCACAAATCGTCCAGTCATGTTCCTAAGCCCCTGTGGTTATGCAATTTATTTAAATTGTCAAGCATTTTTCCGCCCTTACTTCTTTCCGAACTATCAAGTGAATATCAACCAAATTCATATATCAGAAAAACGTTAAAAAGTGCAATCGAGCGCAACAACAATGGTTAAAATCGGTCATTTTTTTGACGAAACGGCATGCATTTCACATTGAGTGTTCTGGTCGGACTTTATTCGCCTCATTAAAAAAGTGATGAATATCACCCTTAAAAAAGTTAACCAATTTTTGTAGCTTAATAACTTTTTTATCTTAACTTTAATTGAAATGCAACCTTCAGATGAAATATTTGTCATAATTTAGGCTTTAAGAAAACCCGTTTTTGAAAGAAATCGGCCGTGGGAGACAAAAGTTATTGACGAAAAACTGGTTTTTCATGTTCCTCTCGAACAAAATGTCTCAAAATCCCATACAAACTTCAGACTCGTTGAGCGACCCCTTCTCGTGGTCCGATCTGGCCCAAATTTGGCATGAGATCTTGTACTAGGCCCAGGACCAATTTTAGCCTGCAGCGTATAACTTTTTCAAAAGTCGGGTCATTTGGGGCAGTCTAGTGGTTATTTAAGGACTTAACGAACTAAACGGATTAACTCTATTCCACCACTAAAACCTGCGTTGATTACTCATTTCAACAATAAAACTACGTGAAGAATTGGAACGGTCTGTTTTGCTATACTCATCGTTTAGAATTTCTAATTCGGTGAAAATTATCAACAAAAATTACATTGTTTGAAACAATCGACCTGAGAATTTACGAGATTTAATGAATATCCCGAAGTCTAGCAAATCAACTTCTATCGTTTGTGAAAAATCTTTCTCAATGTTTTACAGCAATGTTTTACAGTACCATCTCCGCTTTCCGCGCAAATTGCGGCTTCAAGTCCTTCCGGTGAGCCGTTGTATCTTTTTTGAGAATTTTTTGATATTTACGGCTTATGTTCTTTCATTATTTGATATCTCATGCTTCCTTAACACTTCCCATCACGTTTAAAATTTTCAGGTACGAAGATGTACCAAGGCGAGTTCAATTTAAAAACATTAGATTTGATTTGCCTTTTTCCCAAAAACTGCAATATTTTGTGAATATTTTAATCTATTTATTAATCTTTGCAGATGCTTCGAACTATTTTCTATCCTATAGAAGATTTCAACACAGATTTCGACAAATTAAATTCAAACTCACTAGCAATTTCGTTGAATTTTGCACAACATACATCTAAAGGATTTTTCTGACCGTGTAGTAGATTTAGTAGTAAGCACCGTTGTTCGTAAGACGGATGCTCAAATCCGTTGTTCCATAGTAGCTGACGTAATGCTTATCTTGTAGCATCTAAGTAGTCAAGTATTTCTATACTGTTTATCTTATGTCATCTTAAGATCATTATTAGTTTAACCACGGATCTTGAAGGTTCAAGATGCTACAAATTGGCGACGAGGATAAAAATCTTATTTTGAAACCTTTTGGAAGCCATCAGCAGTTCAACATCAGAAGAATATTTTGAAGAATATCTAAATTTGTGTTTCGGTCAAAGGACTATAATGGTAACAAAAAATTCATTTCCATTTTTCGTGTCGATTAAGTACGTAGTGAGTTAAGCATACCCGATCAGGAGAGAAAAACTAAATTATATCAAGATGAGATATCTTGATACTAATTTTTTCCTATCTAAATGAGTTATTATTCGGTACTCGTAGGATGTTAAAATATCTCAAATTATATCAAAAAATCTATGCGATCATAGCTAAATTATATCAATTTTAGATATGCTCCTTTCAAGAATATATCTCATTCAGAAAGCATAGTTTGATATTGGACAGAACAAAACCTATCAAAATTATAACTTATCAAGAAATGAGTGCTTCGAGAAGAATTGTTAGTGGAATGTCATCCCGATCAGGAGAGCATATCAAAATAATAACTCAAACCTATCTCACCAAGATATTTACATCTGATTCAGTTATTATTAAGTATTTCAAATTTCCGATTTTAAGTTTCTTCAATATGAATTATATCTTATTCTGATTGACTGACTTGAATGGAGTTGAGCTCATTTTCAATAAAAAAGATTTTTTTCTGATTGTCCTAAAATTAAATGATTATATCATATTTTGATATACGTGCAACTTTTTCTGAAACACGGACATCGAAGTCAACGGCCCAAACCGTGCGTTAATGAGTTTCGCTCAACAGCTCCATAAAATTGAATCCAATTTTAAGGAAACCAAAAATGGAGCATGATTTTAGCATATAATGTGGTTTATTGACATTCCACTAGAAAATTTTCTCGAAGCACTCATATCTTGATAAGTTATAATTTTGATAGGTTTTGTTCTGTCCAATATCAAACTATGCTATCTGACTGAGATATAATCTTGAAAGGAGCATATCTAAAATTGATATAATTTAGCTATGATCGCATAGATTTTTTGATATAATTTGAGATATTTTAACATCCTACGAGTACTGAATAATAACTCATTTAGAAAGGAAAAAATTAGTATCAAAATATCTCATCATGATATAATTTAGTTTTTCCCTTCTGATCGGGATTAAACCACATTATATGCTACAACCATGCTCCAATTTTGCTTTCTCAAAATTGGATTCCATTTTATGGACCTGTTGAGCGAATCTCATTAATGCACAGTTTGGGCCGTTGACTTCGATTTCCGTGTTTCATAAAAAGTTGCACCTATATCAAAATATGATATAATCATATTATTTTAGGACAATCCGAAAAAAAATCTTTATCATTGAAAATGAGCCAACCCCATTCAAGTCTGTCAATCAGAATAAGATATAATTCAGATTGGAGAAACTTAAAATCGAAAGTTTAGAGTACTTTATTATAACTGAGACAGATGTAAATATTTTGGTGAGATTCGTTTGAGTTATTATTTTGACATGATCTCCTGATCGGGTAACCGTATAGCTACGGAACTCGGAAATATCTCAGACACAGCACATGGTTTTCAAGATGTGGGAACTGTTTCCGAGACCCGGTAAAACGGGAGTTTTTGGAACAGTTGCCTAAAGTGTGGAAACACATGATGTTCCATGCAGTCGAGAATAAATCCTGGTTGGAGGTGCCTCAGACACAGTGCAGGGTTCTTGAATTGTGGGAACAGTTTCCGAGACCCGGTAAAACGGGGAAATACGTACATGGTACTCGAATTGTGGGAGCTTCTAGCTGCCCAAGTATGGTAGTTTCATTTACCATGCAGTCGAGTGTAAAGCCTAACTTAAAAGAATATACTAAAAATGAAATGAGATAATATGGTATGGTATCTAAATTCGTCCAACAACTACAAAGCTAAGACTAGGCCTTCTGCTAAGTGGTTCTCGAGGATATGTCGCGTGCGTGGCATTAAAGTGCATTTTGACACCATTTGAATCGAGGAAGAATGCTATTGACATAGGATCGGGCAGTATCTGAGTTAAATGCATTCAATCCCATAAAAAAACAGGGTACAACTTTGCAGTGGAACCTCATCAAGACTAGTGGAGATGACCAAGATTCATCAAAATGATAGGCCAGGGGAAGTACAATCAAATAATTGAAAATTTAAGAATAGAAAAAGGGAGGGAAAGTAGCATCTAAGTAGTCAAGTATTTCTAAACTGTCTATCTTATGTCATCTTAAGATCATTATTAGTTTTACCACGGATCTTGAAGGTTCAAGATGCTACATATCTGACGAAGCATCGTTGTACTTCCTCGATTTTCTTTGATTGTACCGCCTGATATGGTGCCCAAATTTGCACTCCAAACTTTAGAATGCTGCGCACAAGAGCACAATACAACTATTTCAGACTATAGAAATCATTGAAATACTGCGTGTTCCGTCGTTTGAAGCCAAGAACCGAAAAACCTTTGGCTACTGTCGTGGAAATATGCTGAGAAAAACTAAGCTCGCTGTCCAAAGTAATACCAAGGTCCTTGACGACCGATGTGCGGTTCAGGATAGTCGTTGACATGTTGTACTCGAAATAAATAAAGGTTCAGGATAGTCGTTGACATGTTGTACTCGAAATAAATAGGCCTTCGTTGTCGAGTGAACGTAATGGTAGTACATTTGGTTATGTTGGGAGCCATACCGTTTTGATAACACCAAGTGAGAAGACAGTCAATGTCCTTTTGGAGAGCGCAGCAATCGACTAACGAGGAGATTGTCGGAAAATTTGAGATCATCGGCGAACAGCAGTTTTTCCGACTCAAGGATAGCATTCAAATCATTGATGAAGAGGAGAAATATCAGAGGTCTCAGATGACTCCCCTGAGGCACTCCCGAGGTTATTTGAAACGGAGAGCCCAGTCGTACGAAAGCAGTTCGACCAACGAGGTACGAGTTTATCCAGTTGCAGAGCCAGTCTGGAAGCCCCAATCGCCGCATTTTTTCTATAGCAAATCATGCGGTACCTTATCGAAGGCTTTACTCAACATTCATAAACGGCGTCGACTTGTTTGTGCCAACTAATTTCGAAACGTACGTCATGAGATTGGTGTTCGTTGATCTACGTTTCATGAACATATGTTGATCTACAGAAATGGTAGGTTGCACAGTTTGATACAATACATCGTAAACGAGGCTTTCAAAAACTAACGGAAAACAGCTCAGAATCGAAATTCCTCGATAATTTTCCTCTCTATTTATGTTTCCTGCTTTATGAATTGGGGTTATCGAGGCAATGTTCCAGGTCCCGGGAAATACAGCCACCTCCAACGATTTGTTGAAGATGATCGAAATAGGTGCGGAAAGATAAGCAGCACAATACGATTATCACGAAATGACTCTTCTTTTTTCGATTTTATGGTCTCAATGAAGGCAGCGTAAAATTTTATATAAGAATCACTTATTCACTCAAAACAATTTGCGCCGTTCTGGAAATATTAATTTTTTAAGACAAATAGTTCGATAAATTTCACCGTTTCGCCTTAAAATGTATCCGAAAAGATGGTTTTTCGAGACATCAATTTAAAAACATTTTAATTTTATAACTTAGCCATGAATAAGTGATTCTTATGTGAAATTTTACGTAAAAAAATATTTGGAAAAAACAGTAGGACATTTTGACACAGAGAACAGACGTACAAGCTCGAAAAAAAAAATCTTTAAAAAAGTGTGTAAAATTTCAAATGCTAACACCCAAAAAATACGTTGAAAATTGACTTGAAACAGTGCCATCTATTGCGCCGTTCAAAAGTTACAAATCAAATTTTCACAGTTCTCTTTGGTTTATTTGGAGACATCTGGTGACTAAGCTAAAAAGGAAAAATTGGTTAAAATGATCGTTGGAAATTTTTCAAAAGTTTCGTGAAATAGCTTGTACGTCTGTTCTCTGTGATTTTGATATACTCACATTTTTTTAATTCTTGAAATACAAAAATATCGAGTCTGGCAATACTGTACACAAAATTTAACAACTTCTTTCAATTAATAATTACTTAATCTTCAAAACAAGGGTCTTACCTTATCTGTAGCTTTTACCGTGTCTGAGATATTCACGATAAAAAATGTGTTTTTAGAAAAATCCCTAGATTTTAAATTTTTTGAACTTTTCATCACAAGAGTTGAATATCTCCGGAATTCGGATAAATGAGTAATTGTTTTGTAAAATTTTAATCTTAACACACTGGCACCATAAAGCTCGAAAAGTGGTAAGATTATTTTGAGAAAATCGCATTTTAAGCTTTAAGCTTTAAATGTTGAATCTGGCAACACTGTACACATGATTTAACAACAACATACAGTTGACCATAATTTAATCTTCAAAAAAAAGGCCTTATCTTATCTGTAGCTTCTACGGCGAATTTTTCAAGAATAGGGGGGTGGTGCGATTCTTCCAAAACTTTTGTTTTTTTTTTCTCATTTATATTACAATAAGTCATCCTACTTATTTAGGGCCAAATCAGACAGGGTCGATGCATTTTCATGGTAACTTGGTATGGAATGACCCACGGTAATGTAGAAGTTGATTTTCGTTTCCTCATGGCGACCGTCAAAAATTGGTTTGAATTAACTCTGCGAATTACGCATTGAGTAAAATATGTGTGAGTATTGACAATGCCTCCAATGCTCCCAACAAAACCTGTAAAATGGCTCTCGAAGCAACACATCGGAATTCTCGCTAATAGGTAAACCAGATTTCAGCTCAAATCGAATAAAGACATCTCCACCTGCTTGCTAGAACTGGCTGACTAGTTTCAGGTGGACACCCGATCACATCCGTTCTCGATAGGTCGCTCCCATAGATGATCGAAAGAAGTAAGTAGAGCTTGGTATCGCGCCGGCCGGTATCTGGGCTGGTAAAAATTCCATTTCCTTCTGCAGAAAAGTACTTTTACGTGTACTTAAGAAGGGTTTTTTTTGCTTTCTGCCGGCTACCGGTCGATTCGTTTCGAGATGCGTTGGATGGAATTCTCGTCCCCCACGAAGAACTTCCTCGGAATTCCAAGCCCGGAGCCGTTTGGTTGACTGGAAATTTATTCCTAGGCCAAAGCAAAAAAGGCAGTAGTTGATAAAACTATGAAGCGACAAAAAAGTACTCCACTGACTGACATCATCATCGCCGTTCCCATCATTTTTCCCATCTGCTGGAACTGGAAGTGTCGACGACAGTCGGAAAAGTTCTGAGTGGGGAGCGCGCGAGCCAACAAATGGCACCCTGGCACTGGAACGGGATAATGGGTCAAAGTGATCGAAATTTTTGAAGAAAAATTCGATATTAAAATTCAAAGATAAAAATGGTAATCTCTGTGAACACAAGTACAATTTTGAATGTTCAGAATGTAGACTTCAGAATCCAAAATTTTCAGTTAAGGTTTTGGAGTTAGACTTCAAAATTTCAAATTAAAATTTCAGAAGATGAAATCGATGTTTCTATCCTCAATTTTAAATTCTGAGTAGAGGAGCATTTTATAATTTTCTTTAAATTTCATTCACTGTCCACCAGTTGATAATGTATGACTCCAATCGGGTTATGATATGGGGGTAATGTCTAGTTGTTGTACGGTTATTGTCAGAGATTGGGCTGTGGTCGGTCGCTATCAAGACTCTCCCCAGCCAGAGTGTAGCGGTGCATTCTTCGTCTTCGACTTTTTTTGCAGTCTCATTCTTGAAACCCATCTTGCTGATGCACTTTTGCGGTTTTTTGATCAATCTGCCCCATCGTTATTGTTGTTGTTAGCTCGAATGAGAACCAACCCACATAATGTACCTTCCTGCCTTGTGTTAATGGAAGTTGCTGCAGCGGATGGAAGCTGTGGTTTATTTTATGATTATTCTGCTTCCCTGTTTTTGCTTAATTTATTTTAAGTAAGTACGCTGCAAAGTTCTTATCGTTTCTGCCAGGTGGGCGGTAAGAAATATATGCTCTTACCTATGTGTGTTTTGATTTCTAATTTGCTGAACAATATAATTACTTTGTAGCTTTTCGCTCTTTGTGGATAGTGCGAGGTGCTGATTGATTTTCTTGGGGCACCGTTACATGGGTTTTTTTCTGGGGTGCAATGTGCAGAAATTAATCACAGTTCTTCACGTTTGCTACCCTTTGCTGATTTCAGACAAATAGAGGAAAGTTCGAACCAACCATACAAAAATCCGAATCGATTTTAAACAACTGATTTACGCAGATGTTTTCTAATGTAACACATCATTGCTTTTTTATGTATATGAATGGTTTTCTGTCTGTCAGTCTATCTGGTCCTTCTAACTGGAAAGGGGAGGGAGAGGGTCTCCCAAACAAAAGACAAATGTTTGCATAACTTGAGTACCGATCAAGCAAATGGTAGTAAATTCGCAAAGGGAGGGTATTGGGGTGCAAGAAATGTTTCCCTGCTCTACTTCCAGTGATCAGAATGTAAGGGAGGAGGTAAGCTCCCATACAATTTTCTAGCAAAACTCGAGACTTATCCATCAAATGGATCCAAATTTGGCATGGTAGAGTATTTGACAAAATTGACAAAATTGACAAAATTGACCAAATTGACAAAATTGTACTTAAAAAAACAGCATGTTCCCATTTGACCCCTAATACCTTATTTGTTATAAAAAACACGAAGTAACAGTCTTGGACAAAGTTGTTCAGCGGAAAATTTGCTTTAAAAAATAAATTAATCGGCTAAGTTCCCCAGAAGAAACTAAATTGATGTTGATTTTTCAGTACAAAATATTCAATTTTCCCATACAAAATTACTCATGTAAACGTTACTTAAAAATTCTGCAAAAAAAAACAAGGATGAGTTTTGGCCCAAAATAAATCATTTTGGACCTCAATGTTAGAAAAAGTCAAAAATTACCCCAAATCGACTCAGTCTAATGAAGCATCCTACATAGTTTTTTTTTTTAAGGAAACACTAGTAAGATTAGTGATTTTTGTGCAAATTTTGTTTCCAATCGTTCCCAAACAGTCAATCAACTAAATCTACGCCAGAGAAGGCTTCAAGGTCAACTCTCCGTTGGCCTCTGATCGACTGACTGACTCTGACTCCGAGGGTCTGACCGCACAAATCCAAATTGGCCAAGAAATCCGTAAAAATGGACAGATGTTACTGCACTTTTATTACACATTCTGGAAAAGCATCAAGGCAAAATCAACAACAGGCAAAGCAACAAAAAAGTAGAGGCCTACAATTCCTCGGCCTCACTCGGCAAAAGACGCCACACGAAATTGGCTTTGGCTGAGCCGGGGTCGATTTTGTTCCTCACTGTCGCCGTCGCGTTTCCATCTTCAGCGTCTTCCTTAAACCGATGCCGATGCTGCTGGTTTGCTAAAAAGATGGACGGAAATTTGTGCTCCGAAAATTAATGCTAATAACAGCCTTAGGTAATAACAGTTTTGCCCGACAATTTCGATTTCGGGCTGGGGTGCGCGCGATTTTTTTTTTCTTCTGTTGTTAAACCTTCCTTTTCCTTGTTGTTGCTGTTATCTGTTCCTGTAAGTTCGTGTGCTCGCCGATGGCTTCTCCTGGCCGTTTGCCACCACCTTCTACAGCACAGTCCAGTCCAAAATCTTCGCCGAGGAAATGGTTCCTGGTTTTTATATTTATTTCTTTTTTATTTCTTGTATTTCGGAAGAAATGATGATGCACACTCACTCGCTCACTCACCTCATCGCCGCGCTGCTGCTGTTGGGGAATTCTGGCACGGTTTGTGGGTCAGACCCCGAAATGCAGCACATTCGCATTAGTTGCTTGCTTGCTTGCATCTTGTAGAAGAAAATGTGAGGTTAAAGCGGTGGGGAAAAAGAACCCCCTCGGAAAAAGGAATAAATCTTCCGAAACGTCCCATAAGGCCCCTGAAGCGAATTTTTGTGGATTCTTTAGTTTTTTTTCATACGTTTGCTGCTGCTGCTTGTTGGCAAGTTGTTTTGCACTCAATTGACGATTGCAGCTGATGCCAATTTTTCAGGCTTAAGTGATTATTTTGTTTGTCGTTTCGTATTCGATTGCCGTATTTGATTGCATCCTCTGAGAGTCGGGCGGATTCTTGGATGCTATTTCGAAAAAAAAAATGGAAACCAAAAATACTATTATTATATGACCTATACGAGCTTCAACCGCAGAGAGCAATTTGCTGATCAAATAATCCTATAACAGACTTATCAAAAAATCGAAAATGCATATTTTCCCGATTTTCACATTTTTTATTGTCAATTTTACGATTTTTTCAACCTGTTTTCTTTTATCAGATAAGTAAACAGAATTGAATTGAAAGTGTTTCAAAACCTAAGACTGTGCAATCACATCAGATAAACTAAATTTTCATGATGCAATCATTATGCATCAAACAGAACGGTTATTCTAATAGTTTTCATTGTCAAAATTGCCAAAATTATCAAAATTGTCAAAAGGATCAAAACCAGGGAGAAACTTTTCAAAATGTCAAATATGCCATTAAAAAATTATTTTGCGTAGTTTTGTCATGACTACAATACTTCTAACTTTTTCAAAAGAAATCTGTTGACAAATTCCACGCGCTTGTACCGCTCAAAAGTGATTTTTATCCGTTCGCGTATCAAAAAATCTCAAAATTGTCTATAATTTTGATAATTCAAATCACACGAAACCAACGAAAAAAGAGAAAAAATTTTTTTTACACATGTGTTAGATGATTTTGAAAATCAGTTTTTTTGTTGAAAAAAGTGGTGTTTTTGACAACTTTTACAAAATCATTAATTTTAATATATGGATGATTTTTTTTCGGAAATATTTTTAGTATGTTCAGAAGCCAAAAAACACGGCTTCATTTGGTAGAAAAAAGAATTTGTTTATATCCAATATAGTTGGTTTGAAAAGCGAACAAAAACAGTCGCAAATAAGTGAATTCACGTCACAAAAAAAGTTTTTAATTTTACGAGAAAACTCTGACTTTTTTTTAAACAAAAAATGAGATTTTCTTCAAAAATGATAAGAAGATTCTGAAACACTGAAATTTATAGAAATCGGTTGGAATCTAGCTGAGTTACAACAGCGCGAATGAGTGAATTCACGTCACAAAATTTGATTTTTCGTTAAATTTTATATGAAAATGTTCTCTGAAAGCTTTTTTGACCCTCCAGATGGTCGGATTTTGACAAATCGAGCTTAATTTAGTTGATTTTTTATTAAGTTCATTATTTTCAAATAAAAATACAAAAAGATTAAAAAAAAAATTAAAAAAATTTTTTTTTGGTGAATCTTTAAATAAAGACAGTAGTTATTTTAACATATGATCCCTCAATATGTTGCTTTTCAAGTGCCAATCAAAATAAGGAAAAAGTTAGGAGCAGATACTAAAAATTTATGATTGTAAAAGTCGGAACAACAAAATATCGTTTTTGAAAGTCTACATAAAATTTGAAGACTCCAACGAATGGTTCAGTATAGCCACAGTATAACTTTATATTTCGTGACGTGAATTCAGTCAACTACCCTGTTCTGTTTAAACTGAGTGAATTCACGTCACAATTTCAAATCAGCATAACTTCGTTAGGTGTTGTTTAATCGAGAAGCTCTGTACATCAAATTGTGGGTAATTATTTTCTTTACAACTCATTCGAAGACACCGATATTCTATTTCCACAGAGAGAACAGGAATTCAAGGATGTATGTACTGAAGTCCGAAATGGTTAATTCTAGCGTGAATTCACGTCACTTAAATTTTAAAATGACCAAATTGTATTCATTTTGAAGAAAATTCAATTTGCGACCGTTTGCTACAATTTTTTTCATTTTCACGTAAATTGGTTGACTTCTAGAACGATAACAGTGCAGAAAAGTCCGGAAAAGCGATTTCACGTCACGGTGGAATGTGTCTGTTGATCAATAATCAACATGTTCGAGACATTGCGTAATTTCGGCTTGACAAAAATGACAAAAATGACAAAAATGACAAAAATGACAAAAATGACAAAAATGACAAAAATGACAAAAATGACAAAAATGACAAAAATGACAAAAATGACAAAAATGACAAAAATGACAAAAATGACAAAAATGACAAAAATGACAAAAATGACAAAAATGACAAAAATGACAAAAATGACAAAAATGACAAAAATGACAAAAATGACAAAAATGACAAAAATGACAAAAATGACAAAAATGACAAAAATGACAAAAATGACAAAAATGACAAAAATGACAAAAATGACAAAAATGACAAAAATGACAAAAATGACAAAAATGACAAAAATGACAAAAATGACAAAAATGACAAAAATGACAAAAATGACAAAAATGACAAAAATGACAAAAATGACAAAAATGACAAAAATGACAAAAATGACAAAAATGACAAAAATGACAAAAATGACAAAAATGACAAAAATGACAAAAATGACAAAAATGACAAAAATGACAAAAATGACAAAAATGACAAAAATGACAAAAATGACAAAAATGACAAAAATGACAAAAATGACAAAAATGACAAGAATGACAAAAATGACAAAAATGACAAAAATGACAAAAATGACAAAAATGACAAAATTGACAAAAATGACAAAAATGACAAAAATGACAAAAATGACAAAAATGACAAAAATGAAAAAAATGACAAAAATGACACAAATTGATACCAAAATGATACCAAAATGACACAGAATAAAACAAAAATGACACAAAATCGAATCAAATGACAAAAATAACATATAAAAAAGAATCACAGAAATTTAAAAAATGATAAAAAACGACAAAATGACAACGAAAATCTCTAAGATAAAGTTTAAAAAAATGACAAAAATGTTTCTTTAAATTAAACGTTTACTCCGAGTACATATACAATATTTATAATTATTTTTTGACAAAATGGACAGATTTCATAAAAATGACAAAAATGGCAAAATTTAAAAAATTGACAAAAAAATAAAACTGATAAAAATTTGAAGATTGACAAATTAACGATTTTTTACTTAATTCATAATTGGTCAAAACAAGAAAGTGGATAATTTTTTTTTAAATGAACTAAGATTTTATTGATTAACAAAACTCAGTGGAAACCTCAATGAACTTTCGTTCCTCTAAAAGGTTTCTATAGTAAAAAGCTTACATAGAATTTAAGAGAGATCGAAGTAGTCGACGACAGGAAAACGACGTGTTTTTTCCCATCTCCTAATTTTCTGCAGTTAGTTTGAAAACAGAGAAAAAGTTTATAATTTCAAGAGTTTTTATCGTTATTATGCCGATTTGGAGCAACCGATGTTTGTGGATGGATCCTACAGGAGAGGCCAACGGTCGTGAGCCACAAGAGTGCCCGTTGGCCAAATGAACAAGCGGTCAGCAATTTCCAGCGGGCCAATCAAGCGGGTGGTCAAATCTGCACACCATGTAAGAACGGTCTTTCGTTGATCCTTGCATGCCTGATGCAAATATGTTCTTAGAGGAGTAGAAAGAAGCCTTCAAGCTAATTTTACAAGGATCATCGGATTCAAAAGCTAAGTATTAAAATTTCATTTTTCGTCAGAGCCATGAGCGACTAAATGGCACGCTTATCTGAAATGTCAAACGCGAGCCAATTAATTTCTTTTAATATCTCTTAACCAACATATTGGTTTAAAAATTTGCAATGATTACATTCAGGCTAACGTATAATTTTGATGATTAAGTTCAAGGAAACAAGATAAACATTTGGTTATCTCGTTCTTTGAACATGAAAGTTTGATAAATAATGTAAATCTGTAATCACAATTGAAATATTTTAGAATCAAGTGTCCCTTCACATTCAATTTTTTACAAATCTGCATGGTTGTGTAATGACGATCTCATTTTTTTTTACTCGAAACCGTAACTTTAATTTATTTAGTTACTTATATACGAAACTTATATACATTTTGTTTTGTTTTCTTATTGGATTTGCGTATCAAGATAGAAGTTTCCATTTATGACAGTCATAGCTTTTTGTTTTTTTGTTTTTTTTTAACGGAGCCGAACTTTTATTGAGGTTCTAGATAGTTAAATGTATTTTTTTTTTCAAATTATTGAGGTGATGAATACACAAATTTTTTGTCGTTTTTCTTTTCCATGTATTGTTTTTCGTCATAGTGATACAAAATGTTGCAAATGAAATAAAAGCATTGAGTTCTTATACTCAAACCATTTGTTAGAAACAAATTTTTTCTTAGTGTCTAAAAATAAAGTTGCAAATAAGTTTAAATTTTGGTAAAATACTAGGGAATTAGTATTTGGCTTGCGTTTTACACAAACAATACAAGAACAGGATAGTAGTAGGTTTATAGTAGGTTATATATACAGATCACAACACTGTCAAAAGTGTCTCCCGATCATATCCTTTTTCCGAATTTCCCAATAAAACTTATTTGCTAGGATGCAGAGGTAACCTCGGTCCTAAAGCGCAAAATTAATCTTTCATCCCTTTCTACCTTTTCCAATCTATCCATTGACTACTAGGACGTGGCCGGCGCCGTTATTGATGTTCAAAGAGAGAGCATCGGTTTTGTACATTGAGAATGAGCTTCTAATCCCAAGAACCATTCTTTTGACCCTTGTTCAAAATTGGTGGCCTCGGTCAATCACGGAGTAGCAACCATTGGCGATGTGGAATTCGTTCTACTGAGCCACGCCTACGACTATGGAGTTCGAAATGCGTTAATGAGATTCCAACATTAAAAAAATAATACCAGATACCAGTGAATATACCAGTGAATACCAGATAAATTAATTTTTGTTAATACATAGATTAAAAATTAAATATGAAGCATTTTCGAGTTTCATAGTTCAGGGTGGATGTGAGTAGTCAATTAAGCTAAGCTAAGCTAAGCTAAAAAGCTTACATAGAATTTAACTTAGTGATTTTTGCTTACATTAACCGCTCTATGTTCGCTTAAAAATGTTTTAACACGGGATTGGAATATGGGCACTAGACTGGCCCACAACAAAAAAAATTCTTATGTTCCACGCGGCACACCCTAAATTTGTGCATTTAGGTGAAAAAATGACTTTCTGAAAGTTTCAGGTCATTTGGCAAAAGCACGAGCTGGCGCAAAGGACTTGAAATTTGTATGGAGATTTTCGGCAAAATGTATGAAAAATCGACATTCTTTCACTCTTGGTGTTCTAAAATATGTTTCGAGTATGCTAGAAAGCTCAGAATTTCAGGAATTGTAATTCAAATAATGACAAACCAGTTTGTAGAAAATTGTGATGCGATACGAGTTGACTGTGATAAGTAATTTGCAATTTAATGCGTGATTTTTTCCGCATTTCTTTGATATATTGTGAACGAAGTATGGGCTAATAATCGCACTTACTTGATCGCATCGTCACACAATAAGAATAACAAGTAGAAAGTTTGTGACCTTTCTTTCAACTTTTTGCAGATATTTGTTATAAAATAAGCTTCAACTTTACCAAGGACCCAAACTTTCTATCTGTTATTCTCATTGTGTGACAATGCGATCAAGTTAGTACTGTGGTGATGTTATAAACTTGCACCACACTGTTTGCATTATCTTATAACATTGCACCAATGTATGCCTGCGGTGCAAGTCACTTCGGAAACCACACTTGTGCTGCTGACGAGCGCTGACTCGGACATTCTCGTGTAGACCACCAAGCGTGGTACATCGGCTCGCTGTCACAAGTGGCGACATTAAAAAATGGTTACGCGTGCGAGTAGTTAGTTTCGTACTTTTGTGGGGATTAAGATTTCTCGAGAAGATAATTTATGCCGAGTGTTTTTATTGAAAGATTATAAGTAATCTAGGTGTCTGTCAGTGAAAAAAAAAATGTGGTGTAGATTGAAGATGAAAGAAAACAAATCATTTAGAAGGGTATTTTAATAGTTGATGCTGTGGTGCATTCAAGAGAAATTGAGTGATTTTAATAGTGAATTCCAAGATCGTAGTTTGGAGTTAAGTTGAAAGTTTTCAAGGAATGTTTTATTTTGATGTTTCCCTGAATTTTCTTATGATTGAGGTAATTGAAGTCAGAATTAAATCCTTGTATTGGATAAAGCTTAAATACTTGCTGGTGCTCTGGATACAAGGTAAGCCAATTGCTAACTTAGATTACCCGCTAGCGCATCCCAATGAGCTGTGCTGTGCGCTCATATGGAAGAAAACGACAACAAAAGCAACGGTGAAAGCATGCATCCCTTTAGCGAGCAAGGTCAGTGCACGCCGAATAACTGTACTAATTCGCTGGGCAGCGTGCAGAGATAGGAGAGATTAGTGGGTGCATCTACAGTGCTTGAGCGGCCCGTCCGGAGTATACGTGTTCACCACATGTAGACTTCGGACCAACCAGATTTCATTGTATAGGTTAAGGTAGTGCCACCTCTATCCCGGTACTACTTCTCCTAAATAATGAAATGTTGCAGGGTAAAGTATGGTGTACGTTAAAAAGTTTCCTCGCAAAAATGCTCTTTCGCTCTTTTCAACATCTGTAAATTTTCTTCTCACTTCTCTATCCATCTTTATCAATTTCATAACTACTTTTCACCGATATGCCGAAAAATAAAAAATTACAAAAAATATAATAGTTTTCCGAATATGAAAAAAGAAGTATTTTGGATTTATATTCAAACTCGAAGTTCTTAAACTATATTCCAACACAAAATTCAAACATTTAAAGCTTCTAAAATTGAGACTCAGATTCAGATTAATCATTTGAAATTCAGATTCACGAAACAGATAAAAAATAAATAATTGAAATATTGAATTAAGATTATACCAGCATTACAAAATTAAAAAAAAAAAGACATTCATGAATTAGGGCTCTAAAACTTGACTCATAAAATTTGAAATTAAGATTCGGAAATCGTATTTTTTGTACATTTCAGAAATCGTATAGAAATTCGGAAAGGAATTCAAAGTTCAATTTTTGAATTCAGATTGAAAATTCAGAAATAAATTTGGCTTGTGAATGAGTTTTTCAATCAAAATAAAATTATTGAGAAATTCAAAAAAAACATGAACTTAAATATTTGCTTGTCAATTCCGTTTCCGGATTTAAAATTTTTAATCAGAATTGATTTATACACACAATTTAGCTGATAATCACAAATATAAAGAAGAATTTAAGTTAATTTTAAAAGTTATGTTTTATGCAAAATATCCCAAAGTATATTAAAAAATCATCCCCAGGAATTTCCTAGAAGTTGGCTTTTTATGGAAAAAAAATCGCTGTTAAAGAAACATGTACCTGATCTTCACCTAAAAAATGTGCACAATATTCTTATATTTCCTTGTGGTATTGTTTATCATTTTCTCGGTGTATTGGTTATCATTATAAATTTTTGCCTTTTTTAAGCCAAATTACAAAATAATACATAAATTTAGTTGAAGTTTGCGTCAGGCAAATTTGATCCGATTTTTTTTATCTATTATTGTTTTTAAGTAAATTTTATTTATTTTCATTAAATGTTAAAATCTTGGAACTTGCAAAAGAGTTTGGAAGATTATGCTAGTTTGATTTGAGTATAGAATAAGTTTTTTTTTAAAAAGAGATTAAAGGCTACCCTAAAAGGAACTTATTTTTGGCTCAAATCAAATAACTCTGATCTACCAGACTCTTAAACAAGTTCAAAAAATTTAACCATCGATGAGAGCAATTTCTATATTTTGTTTCTAAAGGTTTCATTATAAAAATTTAGCTTCATCTTAGCACTTTTCTAAAGTAACGATTTATAACGAAAACTATAACTGAGTACCTACTTTAAAATGAATAATCTTATAGTTACAAACATAATTTGTTTTAATTTTTTTTTATTCGTGTGTTGTTGGGAGGTAAAAATCAGTCACCAAACCCCCCCCATGAGTCGGTTCTTCCTACGGCCCTGCTACAGGTCATCGCAAGTGGCGTTGTTTGTCAAATTCTGTCACATAGTCGAATAATGTTGCATAATCAATTTATGTCACATGGACCGATTATATTGCATGGTCGGATTATGTCACATGGTTCGATTATGTTGCATGATCCGATTATGTCACAAGGTCCGATTATGTTGCATGGTCGGATTTTGTCATATGGTCCGACTATGTTGCATGACCCGATTATGTCATATGGTCCGATTATGTTGCATGACCCGATTATGTAGCATGGTCCCATTATGTTGCATAACCAGATTATGTCACATGGTCGATTTATGTAACATGGTCAATTATGTTGCACGTTCGGATTATGTCACATGGTCGATTATGTTGCATGGTCAATTTATGTCACATGGTCGGATTATGTCACATGGTCGATTATATTGCTTGTACGGATTATGGTCAAAATTGACAAAATTGTCAAAATTGTCAAAATTGTCAAAATTGTCAAAATTGTCAAAATTGTCAAAATTGTCAAAATTGTCAAAATTGTCAAAATTGTCAAAATTGTCAAAATTGTCAAAATTGTCAAAATTGTCAAAATTGTCAAAATTGTCAAAATTGTCAAAATTGTCAAAATTGTCAAAATTGTCAAAATTGTCAAAATTGTCAAAATTGTCAAAATTGTCAAAATTGTCAAAATTGTCAAAATTGTCAAAATTGTCAAAATTGTCAAAATTGTCAAAATTGTCAAAATTGTCAAAATTGTCAAAATTGTCAAAATTGTCAAAATTGTCAAAATTGTCAAAATTGTCAAAATTGTCAAAATTGTCAAAATTGTCAAAATTGTCAAAATTGTCAAAATTGTCAAAATTGTCAAAATTGTCAAAATTGTCAAAATTGTCAAAATTGTCAAAATTGTCAAAATTGTCAAAATTGTCAAAATTGTCAAAATTGTCAAAATTGTCAAAATTGTCAAAATTATCAAAATTGTCAAAATTGTCAAAATTGTCATAATTGTCAAAATTGTCAAAATTGTCAAAATTGTCAAAATTGTCAAAATTGTCAAAATTGTCAAAATTGTCAAAATTGTCAAAATTGTCAAAATTGTCAAAATTGTCAAAATTGTCAAAATTGTCAAAATTGTCAAAATTGTCAAAATTGTCAAAATTGTCAAAATTGTCAAAATTGTCAAAATTGTCAAAATTGTCAAAATTGTCAAAATTGTCAAAATTGTCAAAATTGTCAAAATTGTCAAAATTGTCAAAATTGTCAAAATAGTCAAAATAGTCAAAATTGTCAAAATTGTCAAAATCATTAAAATTGTGACGAGAGTTTTGTGAGTGAATTTTTTATTATTTTAATAAGCGACATTCCCTCATGTTTTATTGAAAAAGGTCATACGTCCTCGCAAAAAAATTTAATAGGAATGTCATCGATGGATTTTGCTTGATGTTTTTCCCCTTCTTTGGAAGCACTAGATCTACCGAGATAAAAACATATTCGAACCACTCATAGACACTTCACAAAAAGTCGTGTGACTTTTTAAGTATGTAAGTCAGTATGTTCAATCCAAGAAATTCGACTGGAAGATAGAACAAGCCCATGCATTTGTAACAGCAACAGAAGGTTACGACCTGCCGCACAAGCCGTTGTTTATATCGCGCTAATGGCAGAAAGGTGACTTTGGCATGGATCTCAACCAACCTACTAAGTAACTTACTACCATCCATATGTAAAAAGGTGCAATCGTAATGCTTTGATGTTGAAGATCTGGGTGAACGATACCCGATTCAAGCTCATTCCCGGGAAAAATCTATTCTGGGGGACCCCTCGAGAGCTTTTGCATAATCTGATTTCCACCTGGTTGGGAGCTGCGCGATCTTCGCTTGCGATAATTTTTTCCCTCTCGAAAAGAGACTTCAGTATTATAAGGGGGTGTCACTGACTGCACACGGTTCGTAATTCACAACTACACTGTGTGGAAGCTGTCATTAGAATATGCTCCCATGCTGTGTCACTTACTGTGTTTTGCTAGGGGGAATCGACAAAGTTGCTGACTCTAAATAGGTTTTAGCGGCAGCAATGGCACCTGTAAAGACGTGGATTCGGTTCCACCCAACTTTACGCGAGAGGACGACAGTTCAGATTTTGAGGTTAGATAATTAGTTTAGCTCGAACTCACGAGCGCACCCCGACTGTTGGCACTTGGCAGGCAGGCATGTTGGTTCAATTAGGGAGGGCGTGTGAGAAAATCTCGGTGGACCTCGAGTCGAAGATCGTCGAAGCATTCTTTAGATATCGACTTGAAACGTTTTCAATATTTTTTCAGCGGCACGAAATGCATTCTTAAAAGTTTTTCGAGAAACGAAATCGTGTAATATTGTTCGAAAAAAAAGACCACTTATAAAGTTTGTACCATGGGAATAGATCAACTAATTAGCACAAGTTCACTGGTGTTGGGAAAAAGTGGTAGACATTTTGTCACTTTTTGCACATTTTGTAAATTTTGCCATGCAAAAACATTTTCAGGATCTGTGGCCTTCAAGTTTTTCAACAACACGTGTTGTAGTTTCGCATGCTGTGATGCAAAAATAGCAATATTTCTATCACATACGGCTGAAATAGAAACAGTGTTGTAAAAAAATACAACGCCCAAGGATCTAGAAAACATTTTTGCATGGTAATATTATCAAAATGTCAAAATTTCTACCACTTTTTCCCAACACCAGTGAACTTGCTCTTATAGGCATCTTTGAAAATTTGCCACACTATAGAGGAGACTCTCCCCTATCCAACGCACGAAAAGAAGTAGTAGGCGTGTGCTGAAATGTCAACACGCGTTTTGTTCGGTGTTGAAAAATTTCTACAAATTTAGTTTAGCAAAATCCAATAAATCGAACTATTGTTCAGAAACCATGAAGTTGAGAATGTTGGAAAAGTGCACGACTAGTAGTTTTGAGTGAATTGTCCGGTTGAATCATACAGAGAAGCTCTGCAGTGATTATTTGAATTAGAGGAAAATATTAAGTCCTAGCTTCGGCTGGACATACAAATTCTGCGAGAAGAAAAAAGTGTCAGTATTTTCTTTAACGCACTCAAACTCATTCTCCTTTCTCCTCACCACTCCTTCTCAAATGAGAGCCAAGCAACTAACGTGCATTGAACGGCTGTCGGCTTTTGAATCCGGCTCGAAGGACCGACTTTCGGAGAAAAAGGAAGCTGGGTTTGCGAAGCTGGATTGATCCAGAGAGTGGGATTTAAAAAAGAGTAGGGAAACGGGCGCTGCATTATGGAGAAATTTTCATTCCAATCATACCTTGGCATCGCTAGAGCTTTCATCTGAGAACCCGCAAATCCTTGTTCGAAAAGTACCACTCCATGCAAGCTTGATTGCTTGTGAGTCCCTTTGGAGAGAAAATTATTCCGAAACTTTCATCTGTAAGGCTTACGATAATCGATGACAGAATTTCTTTCCAACACAAAAAAATCCATAATCCCAGCAATTTTCGATCAATCAAAGCTCCAGTATCCGATTTATTGTTTGAAGCCATGTTAGTTCGATTTTTATTCCACAAACATCGCTATTTACTATTCTCGGAAGAATCGGCAGGAATGTCACTCAGCAAGTTAGGTACCGTAAACTGGGGGCACTTTGATCGACATGATATTTTTGCAGATAATCATCATTAACTAAGTCTGAAATCTGAAAACTGTTTTTCTACGTTTGAAAGCCTATAAATTGAGTTACAAATAGGCTAAATTTGGTTTTTAGTTGGAGATTTTTTGATATTACTCAAAATGTAGTTTTGAAATTTTAAGATATCTGTTTTTTCGAAGACTCACAAACAAAAACCTCTCCTGATAAACTGAAAGCATTTAGAAGCAAATGAGATGTTTTATATGAAAGTTTAACTATTTTTCTTTGTATAGGTATAGTTTTAGAGTTATTTTCGGATATTAAAAAACCCAAACAAACAATTCAGAGAAATTTTTGTAATTTTTGCTCCTAAATATATGCAGCAACATTGTCCATCTTTTGAGTATATTTTCGATGACCCACTGAATATATTTGATTTTTTCAATTGAGTTTCAATTGAGAATTCAATTGAGTCCAAACAACTTGACAACTTGAAGGCCGCAGGTCTTGAAAATGTTTTTTGCATGGTAAAGTTTTCAAAATGTGCTAAAAGTGTCAAAATTTGTACAACTTTTTCCCAACACGAGTGAACTTGCTCTAACGTTTGAATATTCTGATATCAATGATCATGCTTTATAATACTTACCTCAGTAAGTATTTAAAAAAAATCTGAGTTACAAAAAAGCAACCCCTTCTAAAATATTCGAAAATGAATTAAAATGTGATCAATACTCCCCCAGTTTACGGTACAAATATGAGAATAAGAACCTGTGTTTGAAAACGCAAAGTGAATTTTTGGGTACCAAACATGGCGTTCTATATAAAATGTATAATTTTTTTTTGTGTTTTTTTATATGTAGGTACATATAATAATTCTATAATATTTTGTATCATAAACGTTCCTTCTTGCAAAGTTTCACTATCGAAAATCCCCATTTTAATACTTAGTTCTAAAAAGAATAGACCCATTCCAGCGTGACGTCACAACGTTTGCAAAACTTTTGTTTGGTAATTTTTTTTGTAAATTTTACAGTTCAAATCGCACATTGAAAAAATTATACATTCTAAGGTCAAAATTTAATTCGCTACAATTTGGAATCAAACATAGTTTTATTGAACAAAAAGTTATCAAAATATAAGCAAAAGAAATCGTGACGTCACAACGCGCCTCTTTTTCCACTTTTCAATTTTTTTAAAAAACCGCATTTTTCTGCTCTTCTATTTGATCAAATTTTATGAAAATGTTAGAGAAGTACTTTAAATTGACGGCAAATCAGTCCAATTTTATTGAATCTAAACACATTGTAAGTTACGCTAGAAATTAAGAAATAAACACACATTATACACTTCACTTATTGTTAAAAATAAACTACACATTACTCACAGGAACCCTGATGAAGGTGTTAACCAACACCGAAACGTTGCACACAGGGGAAAACAATGCAAAAAGGTAATCAAAATTGTGTACGCCAAAACGGAGCGTTTTAGGCCCATAGTGTTCTCGGGACATTTTACCTACACTCAAAGTACTTTAAAATGAGCTTTTGATAAAAATGATTCAATCACCTAGCAGTGAGATAGAAAAATTATTTTTAGTAATTTTCATTTTGAAGAAATTATGTTTTTTGCAAGTTATTAGATTGTAAAAAATGTAGTAATTTTGTTGAAGACATCAACGTCGTAGAAGCTAACTCAAAAAAGTTAGAAGGGTTCAAAATAAAAAAATATTTTTTATTCAAAATTTTCAGTTTTTTAACGATATCTTTTCAAGCCGAGGTTATTTAAGCAAAATATGTTCGAAACAGTTTTGAGTCACTCAAAGTTGAACAGTTTTGTGAAATACACTTAATAAAAAATATTCAGACTGAAACGAGTAAGATTGGAAAAACTATGTAAAAATAGCTGTTTTCGAACACCTGTATTTAAACTCCATGTTTTTATAACGGTGAAGTCTGCATGATTCTGATGCAACCAAAAAATGAACCGAACTCATCCGAACAAGAAAGATACAGGTGTTTGAAAACAGCTATTTTAACATAGTTTTTCCAATCTTACTCGTTTCAGTCTGATTTTTTTTCATTAAGTGTATTTCACAAAACTGTTCAATTTTGAGTGACTCAAAACTCTTTCAACATACTTTGCTTGAATAACCTCGGCCTGAAAAGAAATCGTTAAAAAACTGAAAATTTTGAATGAAAAATATTTTTTTAATTTGAACCCTTCTAATTTTTTTGGGTTAGCTTCTACGACGTTGATGTCTTCAACAAAATTACTACATTTTTTACAATCTATAAACATGCCAAAGACAAAATTACTCTAAAATGAAAATCACATTCTTTTTCTTTCTCATTGCTATGTGATTGTATCATTTTTATCAAAAGCTCATTTTAAAGTACTTTGAGTGTAGGTAAAATGTCCCGAAAACACTATGGGTCTAAAACGCTCCGTTTTGGCGTAAACAACTTTGATCACCTTTTTGCATCGTTTTCCCCTGTGTGGCGTTGGATCGAAAATAAATGTTTTTGAATTCAATAAAATTGGACTGATTTGCCGTTAATTTAAAGTACCAAAACATACAGTCGAAAACTAAAAAATCAACATTTTAGAGATTTATCGATTCATTACAACCAACAAATCGCTGTTTCTGATTTGGTGATGAAATCGATCCATTTATTCCCACAAAATTAAGGGCATTGAATCTAAAAGGCCGTATATAAGCAGATAAGATTTGCAACACTGTGCACATGAATTTTATTCGAAATTTATTTGTGCGATCATGTGAATATTATTTAGAAAAAAAATACTAGGAAATATTTATTCGTAAAAGGGTAAAAATATTTTTTAGATTTTTTTCACTATTTAGTTGCAAAGGAAAGGAAAAATAAATGATAATTTCAAAAGCCTTCGTTCTTTTAAATGTTAGATAAAAGACACTAGAGTGCCTATATCAGTCGACTTATGAAAATCTTATAAGTTGCAAGTCAAAATAGATCCTAGGCCCAGCACAAAGTCCAATGCTAAATTTGGGGGATCGGACCACGGAAGGCGCAATTAGCCTGAAATTTGTATGGAATTATGAGAAATTTTGTTTGGGAAGAACATTAAAACCCAGTTTTGCACCAATTTCTTGAAGTCTCTCTCGGTCGATTGGTTTTCATTATAGTTATTCACGAAGCTTTAAGTATGACAAATAATTCATCCCAAGGTCCCATTTAGATGAGGATTATTGCAAAAAAAAAGATATTAGGTGGTATGAAAAAAACCTAGCAATTGCTTTTGCTAAACCAAATCGAGCAGTCGAGTAGTCACTTGAAGCAATTGCTTCGGTTGCTATGAATAAAGTTTGTTTTGACAGCTGTTTTCTCTGACAGAATCTTTTACTTTTAGAACAAGCTAGTTTGGTATGAATAAAGCCCAAATCTGAAGCAATTGCTCGACAAACCTTCAAGAAATTGCTTTATTTTATAAGTATGCTCGGTAGCAGACTTTTCTAATAAACAAATTCTTATATAACGTCATAAATTCATCAAATTGGCAATATTGCCCTTCAAAACAATTCAAATAGGCATTTTCAACATAGATAAACAAAAATAGAAGTGAAAACCAATTTTTTTTCATGTTCTTGGCGTTTATGGAATGATTCGTCTTACATGAAATTGAACAAATCGAATAGCAAACATTCCAGATCACCGGGAATAGTGGAAGAATTCCCAACTGGCTTGAACTTGAAATAACATTTTAATAATTTTTAACGATTTTTTTTAAGTTTTAACAAAACAAACATTTTTTATTGATTTTAAAGTATCTAATTTTAATTGGCAAAAAAAATGGTTTTCAGGTGAACTAACTGTTTCTTGCTTGCTAGACCAATTGGAATTGTCTATCAAAATAAAAAAAAAATAATAACCATGTTTAAAGGATTTTTGAATCTCATTGTTAAGACACTTAGTTATTTTGTTTGAACATGCAGCAGGTGATAGAAGCTTTTAGCGCGGTTTTTCATTCTAATATAGAAGAACTTGATCTTTTGTCAAGATTTTTATTCAAGCCACAGACCTGCAACTACCTTCACAATTTTTTATCAAATCAGACTACTTGCTGTATGATTCACGAATATTCTTACAAAAAATCGATGAGGATTTCATGTTTATGATTGTTTGTTTATTCTCGAATCAAGTGTTCAAAAAGAGAAATTTTTCATTAGAGAGGTTTTCAAATAACTCGCTCATTGAATTCATTTATTGAAGCGCATTGTTATGAAAAGCTTGTTTTGAAGAAAAACTATTATAGTGTTGAAGTATGAAGTCATGAAAGTTTCCGAAAAAATGGAAATCACATTTCGTGACGTCCCAACGCATTCTGTACCCGGGTGCAACTCACAACATGCTGAATCAATTTTCATTCTGTAAAATGCATTAAATTTCTCTCAAAAAGTTTGAAGAAACCTCCAATTTTAAACATTATGTGACATTTAAAGAAATCATGAACTGAAAAACAGTAGAATTTTGACATGACGTCACAACGCTTAAAAGAAGATACCTTTATCATTTTGCAATCATTTTTTTATATAGTTAGTTTTTTGATAAAGTTATGTTTCAAATAAAGAGTTTTACATTTCAACGACAACATATTCAATTCATAAAAAAGGTTTTTAGTCTTTAAATCATTACATTCAGAAGAAGAATTATAGTGTTCAGTTCACTAATGGAGTATTACACAATATTCAAGGGTCTTTCCATAACTCTATAGAATAGGTCGGGCACCGACCTTTTCTAATGAACTCAGTAGGCTCCAAGCCAGAAGACCCAGTAACTCCAAATTTTCTTCACTCATTTGCATTTTTTTCTCTCTCTTTTTAAAAATTCAAGGTAACAAATTCCTAGCGGACTATTAATAGCTGCCCCTATCTAATCCATTTCTTCCCCAGGTGAGTCGATAAAATCTATAATCCTAAATCGGATCGGACTAGCAGCAGCAGCAGCCAGAGAGATGGCGATTGAGCCCTGATCCGGTACCGAAATTTCATCACACAACACCGGACGACACCGGTAAGTTAGACACCTTAAATCACCAGGAAAAAAAAACAGTTTAATCTTACGCGCGGAGGAATCCATAATCATTTGCATACGCATTTTTTCGACCGTTTTGCTTCAAGACAAAAAACCGAACGAACGAATTACAAACCAGAGATCTATAGCTCATTCATTGGTCGATCGCATCGCGCGGTTGGGTTTTTACCCAGAAGAAGACCCAAATATCGAGTTTCGAGGTTCCTTCCCGTCCAGCCAGGGGAAGCCAAAATTCGGGGGAAGAGGCCCCCGAAACGAAACGAAATGGAAATCGAAAACAATACGAAACTGCCGAAACAAAACTATCATCATCTTCATCAGCTCGAAGAAAGCAAAATTTCCCATTTTTCAACTTTTCGTGCTGCCCAGACAGTGCAGTGTGCTATATGGGGAGCAGAAATGATTAAATATTTAATCATTTTGCTGCCGGTTTCGTTTTTTTTATTATTTCGATGCCATGGACTTGGGTTGGACCAAGGCTTGGGATCCATACCTCTATGATGGCTACAAATTTATAGATGAAAATCGAACCGAAGATGGATTGCGGTTTGTTTTGGGTTTGCTTGGCTTAATTTTCTTTTTTTGGGGTGAGTCTTAACTTAACACAATGAGACGTAAAATTGGCAAACAAAAAAAAAACTAGGACTGTCCCAGCGCTTTGAGAAATCGGTTTGCGATCTATCAAAATAATTGCTTCAGCAAAAAGAGATATTTAGCAGTTTTAATTTATCAATGATAAAATAACGTGATTTATCACCAAAGATTGATTGAAAGATTCTTGTTTCATCATCGTTTGGTTGTTCAAAAAGGTAAAGCGGGACAGTTTGATCTATTCTTGTGAGCATTGGACGTGTCTGAGTGAATCCCTGAGTAGAAATTCGTCAGAATCCTAAAATCACGACAATTTAGCGTAGTTGGTCAGATGAGCACAGATTTGTAAGGCTGATGCTCAGATTGTCAAGAAATGGTTCCGGTTCCAGTAAATAAGACGGAGAGGATAGAAAAGCGCAGATTATTGAGACTGTTGCTGCTGATTGTTTGTTCCTTAGGTAAATAAGATGGAGAGATTCGAAAGCGCAGATTGTTAAGTCAGGTGCTGCTGATTGTTTGATATGATTTGGCCTTCCGGTGGAAAAGACGGATTGGTTTAGGAACACAGATTTTTAAGGCAGCTTCTACTGATTGTTTGTTTTGATTTGGCCTTCCGGTGAAAAAAGAATTTGCTAAGAAAGTGCAAATTTTTTAGAATGTTGCTGCTGATTGTTTGTTTTCATTTGGCCTTCCGGTGAAAAAAGACGGAATTGGCTTAGAAAGCGCAGATTAAAAATCTGTCGCTGCTGATTGTTTATTTTGACTTTTTTTCCATTGGAAACAAGCGGAATGGCTCAGGAAGCACCGATTTTTAAGGCAGCTTCTGTTGATCATTTGTTTGGATTTGGCCTTCCGGTGAAAAAGACGGAATTGGTTCAGGAAACGCAAATTATTAAGACTGTTGCTGCTGAATGTTTGCTTTGATTTGGCCTTCCGGTGGAAAAAGGCGGAGTTGGCTTAGGAAGCGCAGATATTTAAGGCTGCTGCTGATTGTTTGTTTTTATTTGGCCTTCCGGCGAAAAAAATACGGATTTGGCTTAGGAAGCGCAGATTTTTAAGGCTGCTGCTGCTGATTGTTTATTTTGATTTGGCCTTACAGTGCAAATGCACGGATTGGCTTAGGAAGCGTAGATTTTTAAAGCAGCTTCTGCTTATTATATGTTTAGATTTGGCTCTCTGATTGGGAAGATATTTCTAAGAATACTTTAGGATTATTTCTGCTCTAGTAAACAGAGGCACCGCTGCAAGACAAGCGCTTTTAAGGAAGACTGTTGCTAAGAATGTGTTCGGATTGATCCGGCTCTGGTAAACATAGACAGAGCGACAGGAATCGCACAGATTTTGACGGCTGTTGCTAACATTATTTTCGGATTGGATGAGAAATATGCACGAAAAAAAGATTTGAAAAGCTTTTGCTGAGAATTGAACGATGAATTGACATGAAGAATTTTTTGAAAAAAAAATAGTGTAAGAGAAAAACAAAATTCAGTAAATAAAAGATTCTTTTGATAAAAGAGATGAGAAGAAATGTAGAGATGAAGGAAATTATATAAAATTTGTAGGATGAAGAATACAGATGTGGAATACTGGATTAAAATGAAGGATATTTGGTAAAAAAAATTTAGTCTAGGAAAAAAAATCAAAAGTCGATAAGTTTTAATTGATAATAGAGGTGAGAAGCAATGAAGAGATTAGATGAAGGATATGCAGCAAATAAATCAAATTTAATTTTAAAAAAATAATAGTTGTATTCCTAAAGGTAAAGGGTGATACGGTCGAAATTTGGTCAATATCAACATGAACTATTTCTTTCAATTTTGCATTTAAAAAACCTAAACACCCCTCATTTTGAAGGTGTGTGTTTGTGTAGAATGTTGCTTCTATTTTGATTTTGGAATTCACTCTTCGGTTGTCAAAATGCCGTCCGAGGAAGAAAAGCAGCGTATCAAAATTTTGCTCGCGCATCGCGAAAATTCGAGCTACTCACACGCAAAGCTGGCAAAATGGCTAAAAGTTGCCAAATCAACCGTTACAAATTTAATTAAAGTGTTTGGGGAACGTTTGTCGACAGCCAGGAAGTCTGGATCGGGGGAAAATTGAAAACCGGAAGCCGCTGAGACGACAAAGAGAGTTGCCGGTAGTTTCAATCGAAACCTTAACCTCTCTCTCCGAGATGCCGCAAATAAGCTGGGTGTATCGTCTACAACCGTGCATCGAGTCAAAATACGAGCCGGACTATCGACTAACAAGAAGGTAGTGACTCCAAATCGCGATGATAAACAAAATACGACGGCCAAAGCGCGATCCCGGAGGCTGTACACGACGATGCTGACGAAGTTTGGCTGCGTGGTAATGGACGACGAAACCTACGTCAAAGCCGACTAAAAGCAGCTTCCGGGACAGGAGTTTTATACGGAAAAAGGAAGGGGAAAAGTAGCAGATATTTTCCCATGAAACTGTCAAAGTTCGCGAAGAAATATCTGCAGCATGAAAAGCAGCATTTTCATAGCTTCCGGGACTGTCAACACAGAAATTTACGTGAAAGAGTGTTGGAATAAACGTCTGCTGCCTTTCCTGAAGAAACACGTTTTGGCCGGATTTGGCATCTTGCTATTACGGTAAAAAGGCCATGGAGTGGTACGCCGCCAACAACGTGCAGGTGGTTCCCAAGGACAAGAACCCTCCCAACACGCCAGAGCTCCGCCCAATTGAGAAATACTGGGCTATTGTCAAGCGGAGCCTAAAGAAGACCAAAAAAACTGCTAAGGACGAGCGGCAGTTCAAGGCAAACTGGCTTTCTGCGGCGAAGAAGGTGGACAAGGTGGCTGTACAAAATCTGATGGCAGGGGTTAAGCGTAAGGCCCGGCAATTCGGATTTGGAAAAGCGGAAGCCTAACTGAATATTTTTCCTGAATTTTCTACTAATTAAACTTGAAAAAGAAATTCAATTTGATTTTTTAAATGAACGATTTCACCGATTTACACGCGTTTTCCCTTGACCAAATTTTGACCGTATCACCCTTTAAAATGACTTCATTTTAAGAAGTTCGAATATGATTATTTCTCAACCGTAATGAGCAAAATGGTTATTTAATGAATAAGCAAAATGGTTATTTTTGAACCGTTATTTGGAAAGCAGTTTGACAAATTTGTTAAATTTTCAAAATTGTAGATGAGATTCAGGAAAATACTAGTTTAAATTTTTGTTTGTTTAACATGCATGTTTATTCTGTAGGGATTTTTTATTTTGTTAGCAAAAATAAATCAAAATGTTTTGAAAACCAAAAAAAAAATCATGATATACAAAATATGTCCGCACCCTCGGTCAACTTGAGCAAAGCCCCTCTACGCGTATAGGGCAATCCCAGCTTGGTCAACATGTGCATCACCTCCTTGTATACTTGACCCGGTGCCGGGACACCAGAATCAGCCGAATATTCCAAACGAGAATATTCCCTACACATGTTCCACCTTATTATCCTACAACTCCCGTCTTCATGAAGTTCCGCTTAATAAGGCCGTGATAAAAGACCTCCACGGATGACGATCCGAAGCCAAATCCAATCGGTGCGCAGCAATTTTATTTTAGTTTATTGATAAGATTGGGATTATTTATTGGAAGAAATTTGCGAATAAAAAAAATTCTTACGAAACGCTTCCGGTTTGTTCCACACAGAAACTTCCAAAATGGCGAAGAAAAACGTTAAGTTTTTCAACCATTTTCTTGTTGATTCGGGAGAACTACCAAAACGGTTGAAATTTCGTTTAGAAAAAATTAAAAAAATTACCACATTGATAGTTTTGGAGTAAAACCCAAAATAGTTATTCTATAACCATAAATGGTTAAATAAAAACGAGTGTGTGGATTGATGATTGCTGATACAGCTGATAATGATAAACGCGATACAAATATTTACATCATCACACGGTTAAGTGAGTCTACTCAAATTCATTTCGTGGTAACACAACAATGTTGCCTGATATTTTAAGTAGAAGTATTATTTTACTCATTGAGAAATGAATACTTTCTCGGTTAGGGAATATGAGAAGTGGAAAGTGACAACAAGCTACAGATATTAATATAGTTGTTTTGTAATGACTTCACAGGCGAAACTAAAAAAAGAAAACTGTCAGGCAAACCCGGGCTTTTTATCCAAAACCTAACAATATCTGGGCATTTGATATAAATATTTTCAATTAAAAAAAATCCACTCAATTCTTAGCAAATTTGTGCTAAATTCAGGAACTACTCAACAATATTCAAAAATAATAGCACTTGAATCATTTTGTCTCTGAGGGCCTCAATTCTCTGTTCATAGCATTGAAGCTAATTAAAGCTGCGCGGACACTCGATTTCTAATAGTTGAAAGATTTCACCTATTCTTTAATTAAAACCATTTGAAAGCTAAACGGAAGCCTTATTTTGGATTTCGAGAAGACGTTGGTCAACGAATTCGTCATAACTTATTCTTGAAGCGCTTTTTACGGATTTCGAAATCATATTTTTTTAGAATCCTCAGCTACACGATGCTGTTTTGAAAAATAGTTTTAATAAAATGGAGAAAATGGAGGCTGTACAATTTTTTGAACAAAAAAGTCATATTTCCCATACAAACTTTGAATACTTTGCTAAAACCCTTGTCAAATTCTAGAGTCCACCAAAATTTCATCGTAATTCGACTTAATTTTTTTGAACAATCTACCGTCCACTTTTATAGAAGCGAATTTTTTCGTCTCGCTGTCTTAAGTATTGCTATAAAGCTAATTTTAATAAAATTATCCAAAAATGTATTCATTTCAAGCTTTTTAAATGTTTCTGAATCATGACAATTATATTGATTATAGAAAAAGCAATAACTTATGAAGTTCTTTAATTTTAATTAAAAGCGTAAATAAACCACCTCTTGTGTAGTTCGTACACATCCCCGAATGAATTTAATCTTTTCTCTGAAGGTATCGTGTTCGTTTGTTCCCCACTTGGTGGGTGGTATTAATTTAAAGTTGGCCTATTAACACAAACCCCTTCCCTGAACGATCGACCTTCACCGTCATGGATTTTCCTTACAATTTTCACCAACCAAGCTCTCCTCACTGCACAAAGTTTCATTTCTTCCGCTTCACCTTCCAACAAACTTTCCATACACACTAACGTCGGACCTATGCAGTTAATAAAATTCTATCGACTCAAGCATTGGCCATTCAGTTTCCCTTCCCCAGCTCCTAAGTTGATCCGATTCGATACGAGATATGAAACCACCCGCCCCAAGATGATGATGATGATGATGATGGTCTGCAGTTTGTGCTCTCTATCTCGCATAGCATAATTTATGTACTTCACGATCACCTTTTGCCGATCAACGATCCTCGTCGTCGTCATCATCGTCATTCCTGAGCTGGAACTCCGGAACAACTCTTCGGCGTGCAAGTCTGTTAGGTTCAGTTTTTTTTTCTTTTGCAATTTGCTTCTCTTTTCTCCTCCCCCAACTTGTAGTTTAATCTGCTCCAGTCAAGCTGCTGTTGCAGCTCGTCAGAAGTCATAATCTCCTTCCTTGACCGCGAACGCGAAGAGATTGGAATGTTCATCTCCCAAGCTCGGTCAGAGTGAAGTTCCCGATCGATGTTCCTCATTTATTTTGCCAAGAGAAAAGTCTCTGATATCGCGCCAACAGCCACGAAGTCTATTTCGTCCGGAGATGTTGAAGAGAGAGAGTGGGGGCACCGGGTAAAGTTATGCAGAAACAGCGCAGAAAAATGCGTTACGGTTTAGCCTATTGCAATATTTTCTGCACTTTAATAGACTTTTTAATTACCCTCGGCTGCTGAGTGGCGATTTTTGCGATTTTTGCCGATACCTTTCTTGCTTTCTTTCTTTCTTTCTTCGGTGGCTCGTGGTCCGTCGTTGGCTTTCCATTTTTCCTCCTCCGTCTTTGCTATCTAGCTATCTATCCTTCAGCTTCAGCTGCCTACTGGAAAAATGCTGGACAACCGGTTGAGTCGTGGATGCCAACAAGAGAAGGGGCCAAACGATCGAGATCGATGATTGTACCTATCTAATAAGATATGAGTATGATAAACAACAAAATAGTTGCCTTAAAGGCTGACTTATGTCTTGCATTTTTTCTTAAGTAGTTACATTTAACCTTCCTTATTTTTTTAACATAAGATATTGATGAGATTTTGTTCGAAATATTTTAATAGCGAGTGAAATTTCTAAATCACAATGCAGAGATCTCCTGATAATGGATTAAAAATAAAAAATACTTTTAAACGATTCGTTCGTGAAAGAAATATTGAAAAGTGACAAAAATGACAAAAAATGACAATAAATTACAAAAAATGACAAAAAAAGATAAAAAATGACAAAAAATGACAAAAAATGACAAAAAATGACAAAAAATGACAAAAAATGACAAAAAATGACAAAAAATGACAAAAAATGACAAAAAATGACAAATAGGACAAAAATGACAAAAATGACAAAAATGACAAAATTGACAAAAATGACAAAAATAATTTTAATTAAAAAATATAACAAAAATGACAAAAACAAAAAATCAGAAAAATAAACAAAAATTAAAGTTAACATAAAAAACTAAAAAAATCACAAAAATTACGAAAATAACAAAAATTGCAAATATTACAAGAATAACAAAAATTACAAAAATTACAAAACAACAAAAAATAACAAAATTAACAAAAAATACAAAATTAACAAAAAAATACAAAAATTAAAAACATTACAAATTTTACGAAAATAACAAAAATAACAAAAATGCCCAAAAATATCAAAAATCACCAAAAATTATAAAAATAACATAAATGAAAAAAATAACAAAAATTACAAAAATTACAAAAATTACAAAAATAACAAAAACAACCAAAATAACAAAAATTTAAAAAATAACAAAAATGACAAAAATTAAAAATATAACAAAAATATCAAGAATAACAACAAAAATAACAAAAATAACAAAAATTACAAAAATGACAAAAATAACAAAAATTACAAAAATTACAAAAATGACAAAAATTACAAAAATTACAAAAATTACAAAATTTACAAAAATTACAAAAATTACAAAAATTAAAAAAATTAAACAAATTACAAAAATTACAAAAATTACAAAAATTACAAAAATTACAAAAATTACAAAAATTACAAAAATTACAAAAATTACAAAAATTACAAAAATTACAAAAATTACAAAAATTACAAAAATTACAAAAATTACAAAAATTACAAAAATTACAAAAATTACAAAAATTACAAAAATTACAAAAATTACAAAAATTACAAAAATTACAAAAATTACAAAAATTACAAAAATTACAAAAATTACAAAAATTACAAAAATTACAAAAATTACAAAAATTACAAAAATGACAAAAATTACAAAAATGACAAAAATTACAAAAATTACAAAAATTACAAAAATTAAAAAAATTACAAAAATTACAAAAATTACAAAAATGACAAAAATGACAAAAATGACAAAAATTACAAAAATTACAAAAATTGCAAAAATGACAAAAATTATTTAAAAAAATAACAAAAATTACAAAAATTACAAAAATTACAACAATAACAAAAATTAAAAAATTTCAAAACTGACAAAAATTACAAAAATAACAAAAATTACAAAAATAACAAAAATTACAAAAATTACAAAAATTACAAAAATGACAAAAATTACAAAAATTACAAAAATTACAAAAATTACGAAAATAACAAAAATTACAAAAATTACAAAAATTACTAAAATTGAAAAAATTACAAAAATTACAAAAATTACAAAAATTACAAAAATTACAAAAATTACAAAAATTACAAAAATTACAAAAATTACAAAAATTACAAAAATTACAAAAATTACAAAAATTACAAAAATTACAAAAATTACAAAAATTACAAAAATTACAAAAATTACAAAAATTACAAAAATTACAAAAATTACAAAAATTACAAAAATGACAAAAATTACAAAAATTACAAAAATTACAAAAATTACAAAAATTACAAAAATTACAAAAATTACAATAATTACAATAATTACAAAAATTACAAAAATTAAAAAAATTTCAAAAATGACAAAAATTACAAAAATGACAAAATTTAAAAAATTTCAAAAATGACAAAAATTACAAAAATTACAAAAATTACAAAAATTACAAAAATTACAAAAATTACAAAAATTACAAAAATTACAAAAAATACAAAAATTACAAAAATTACAAAAATTACAAAAATTACAAAAATTACAAAAATTACAAAAATTACAAAAATTACAAAAATTACAAAAATTACAAAAATTACAAAAATTACAAAAATTACAAAAATTACAAAAATTACAAAAATTACAAAAATTACAAAAATTACAAAAATTACAAAAATTACAAAAATTACAAAAATTACAAAAATTACAAAAATTACAAAAATTACAAAAATTACAAAAATTACAAAAATTACAAAAATTACAAAAATTACAAAAATTACAAAAATTACAAAAATTACAAAAATTACAAAAATTACAAAAATTACAAAAATTACAAAAATTACAAAAATTACAAAAATTACAAAAATTACAAAAATTACAAAAATTACAAAAATTACAAAAATTACAAAAATTACAAAAATTACAAAAATTACAAAAATTACAAAAATTACAAAAATTACAAAAATTACAAAAATTACAAAAATTACAAAAATTACAAAAATTACAAAAATTACAAAAATTACAAAAATTACAAAAATTACAAAAATTACAAAAATTACAAAAATTACAACAATTACAAAAATTACAAAAATTACAAAAATTACAAAAATTACAAAAATTACAAAAATTACAGAAATTACAAAAATGACAAAAATGACAAAAATTACAAAAATGACAAAAATGACAAAACTTACAAAAACTACAAAAATGACAAAAATGACAAAAATTACAAAAATTACAAAAAAAAACAAAAATTACAAAAATAACAAAAATTACAAAAATTACAAAAATTACAAAAATTACGAAAATGACAAAAATAACAAAAATAACAAAAATTACAAAAATGACAAAAATGACAAAAATGACAAAAATGACAAAAATTACAAAAATTACAAAAATTACAAAAATTACAAAAATTACAAAAATTACAAATATGACAAATATGACAAAAATTACAAAAATTACAAAAATGACAAAAATGACAAAAATTACACAAATGACAAAAATAACAAAAATTATAAAAATAACAAAAATTACAAAAATGACAAAATTTAAAAAATTTCAAAAATGACAAAAATTACAAAAATTACAAAAATTACAAAAATTACAAAAATTACAAAAATTACAAAAATTACAAAAATTACAAAAATTACAAAAATTACAAAAATTACAAAAATTACAAAAATTACAAAAATTACAAAAATTACAAAAATTACAAAAATTACAAAAATTACAAAAATTACAAAAATTACAAAAATTACAAAAATTACAAAAATTACAAAAATTACAAAAATTACAAAAATTACAAAAATTACAAAAATTACAAAAATTACAAAAATTACAAAAATTACAAAAATTACAAAAATTACAAAAATTACAAAAATTACAAAAATTACAAAAATTACAAAAATTACAAAAATTACAAAAATTACAAAAATTACAAAAATTACAAAAATTACAAAAATTACAAAAATTACAAAAATTACAAAAATTACAAAAATTACAAAAATTACAAAAATTACAAAAATTACAAAAATTACAAAAATTACAAAAATTACAAAAATTACAAAAATTACAAAAATTACAAAAATTACAAAAATAACAAAAATTACAAAAATTACAAAAATTACAAAAATTACAAAAATTACAAAAATTACAAAAATTACAAAAATTACAAAAATTACAGAAATTACAAAAATGACAAAAATGACAAAAATTACAAAAATGACAAAAATGACAAAACTTACAAAAACTACAAAAATGACAAAAATGACAAAAATTACAAAAATTACAAAAAAAAACAAAAATTACAAAAATAACAAAAATTACAAAAATTACAAAAATTACAAAAATTACGAAAATGACAAAAATAACAAAAATAACAAAAATTACAAAAATGACAAAAATGACAAAAATGACAAAAATTACAAAAATTACAAAAATTACAAAAATTACAAAAATTACAAATATGACAAATATGACAAAAATTACAAAAATTACAAAAATGACAAAAATGACAAAAATTACACAAATGACAAAAATAACAAAAATTATAAAAATAACAAAAATTACAAAATTAACAAAAATAACAAAAATTTTCTAAAAATTACAAAAATGACAAATTTACAAAAAATACAATAATTAAAAAAATATTACAAAATTGACAAAACTTACAAATACTACAAAAATGACAAAAATGACAAAAATTACAAAAATTACAAAAATTACAAAAATTACAAAAATTACAAAAATTACAAAAATTACAAAAATTACAAAAATTACAAAAATTACAAAAATTACAAAAATTACAAAAATTACAAAAATTACAAAAATTACAAAAATTACAAATATGACAAAAATTACAAAAATGACAAAAATTACAAAAATGACAAAAATTACCAAAATTACAAAAATGACAAAAATTACAAAAATTACAAAAATTACAAAAATGACAAAAATGACAAAAATTACAAAAATGACAAAAATTACAAAAATTACAAAAATTACAAAAATTAAAAAATGACAAAAATTACAAAAATTACAAAAATTACGAAAATTACAAAAATTACAAAAATTACAAAAATTACAAAAAAACAAAAATGACAAAAATTACAAAAATTACAAAAATTACAAAAATTACAAAAATTACAAAAATTACAAAAATTACAAAAATTACATAAATTACAAAAATTACAAAAATTACAAAAATTAAAAAATGACAAAAATTACAAAAATGACAAAAATTACAAAAATGACAAAAATTACAAAAATTACAAAAATTACAAAAATTACAAAAATGACAAAAATTACAAAAATAACAAAAATGACAAAAATTACAAAAATAATTAAAATTACATAGATAACAAAAATTACAAAAATTACAAAAATTCCAAACATTACAAAAATAATAAAAATTACATAAATAATAAAAGTAACAAGAATTAAAAAAATAACAAAAATTTCTAAAATTACAAAAATTACAATAATGACAAAAATGACAAAAATGACAAAAATGACAAAAATGACAAAAATGACAAAAATGACAAAAATGACAAAAATGACAAAAATGACAAAAATGACAAAAATGACAAAAATGACAAAAATGACAAAAATGACAAAAATAACAAAAATGACAAAAATGACAAAAATGACAGAAATGACAAAAATGACAAAAAAATGACAAAAATGACAAAAATGAAAAAAAATGACAAAAATTAAAAAAGGACAAAAATGACAAAAATGACAAAAATGACAAAAATAACAAAAATGACAAAAATGACAAAAATGACAAAAATGACAAAAATGACAAAAATGACAAAAATGACAAACATGACAAAAATGACAAAAATGACAAAAATGACAAAAATGACAAAAATGACAAAAATAACAAAAATGACAAAAATGACAAAAATGACAAAAATGACAAAAATGACATTAAAATTACATTGAAATGTCATTAAAATTACATTAAAATGACATTAAAATTACATTAAAATGACACAAAAATTACTAAAAAATGACACAAAAACGATAATAATCGATCCAAATTCGATACAAAATCGATACAAAATCTACCCAACAATTACACAACGATGACACAAAAATTACCCAAAAATGACTCAATAATGGCATAAAAATGACAAAAATATCTCGTGTTACTATGACCCACAATTATCAACCTGACCTGTTAAAGAATGTAGGCCATAACGAAAGAGAAACGGTCTTGGTCCAAAATGTAGATAAAATATATTGAAATAATAAAAACATTTTTGCCAAAGACATCAACGAGCGTAACATGGTTTAACAAATGACGAACCCCCAGTTCTTTTCAAACGGAAGGAGTTAAAAACTCGAAATGGATTTTTAAATTTCCAAAACAAAATTTTGGTTCGAAATTTATTTAATTAATCAAATAAACCTTCCACTTGATGTGAGAACTGTGAGGAAAATGATTCCAGACAATCCTTTAAAAGAATGATAGCAATATTTAAAAATTCGATTTGTTCGACCATTTCTAAGAAAAACCAACTGTCATTTAGTAGTTAAGCTTTTTCGACTATCATGATCAGCTGAAATCTTTAAAGATAAATCATGATATTCTTAATGATTGATCATCCTTTCCTTTTCCCGTTAAAGAAATAACAATTAGCCTGTTCTCTTAATTGCTCTAGTAATTGCTTGAAAAAAATCACCACCATAGATTAGTCGCACCGCCAAGAAAGTTTCAAGTTCTGTTTCCGACCGCTTTTGCATACGGATATCAAGATCTCCCACGGTCTTGTTCTTGGCGGTGAATGTACCAAGATTATATTTTTTTTCGTTTTCCATCCTCTGCGCGTTACAATCTGGCGTGCCAAAGGGACAAGTTTAGCGCTAAGGTCGGAACGATCGATCGACAGATTGCCTATACACCAATCAATTTACAAAACCGCGCGATCAACTGACACAGAACATGGAACATTGGTATCTGCAGCCTACGGAGAACCAGATCGGAATGAAGTGCGATGACTAGGTTGGGAAACCGATCGAGAGAGCGAAAACTGCCAAGTCTAATATGATTTCCCCCGGTCAGTCCGACGAAGGACTGCAACTTGGCAGCCCAAACTCGCCCGGCCCTCGCTCTTAATATGAAGCCATCAATTTCGAACTGGATCGATATCAATAATATTTAATATTTAACGTTTGTTTCTGCCAACCGGCAGAAAAAGACTTATCTATCAGAACTTAAGAGTAGTGGGGGAAATGTTTCGCGTGGAGTGCAAAACTCGTGGCAGTTATATCTCAGTATCAGGCACCGGACATGGCAGCTTTTCTATCACTCGAAGGCCTTGATCTGAAAGCCGAACAACAACGGCCTCAAGGGTAGGAAAAACTTTGAACCTGATCGTGGTCTGGGATAAATTGTAAAAGCTTCTTCATTGATCTTAATATTAAAGTTGAGAAAGACAGTAAATTTATTCATTCTTGGAGTATCCTACAAAATAAGAAAAAAGAAATGCAAAACCAAGAGGATTTGATTATAAAACTTAACTTCGAGCTGCATCTGAATCTTTGTTCTGCTGAATCTGAGCTCGAAATCAGAATTCCGAATTTGAAAACGATTTTTGAATCTAAGTTCCAGATAATAATTCTTACAAATTATGAAAAAAAAGCAAAATTTTAATCAGATTTCTTAACCAGAATGTCATATTCTACAATTCTGAATGGTTGATTTTCAATGTGAATTCTTTTTTCAGTTATTTATTCAAAATTCAACTTTGTGAATCGGAAGGAAAATTGCGAATGATGAACCCTTTTCAGATTAGTGAAGTCTGGTTCACCATGAACCTTTCTTTAGATCCAGTTCTGCATAAGAATTTAAAAGTCAAAATTTCAAATCTTAGCAATGGTTTGTAATTTTAAATATTTTCTTTTCAATGATGATCCCAACTGAAATTTAGTAACAATAAACTGGATACTGAATCCGAATTCTTATCACAGACATTGAATTTTTATGATTATAAGCAAATTTTAAACCAAAAAATCCGGGATTATTCTAGCTTAAGCATTCCTGATATTCTAATTTTTACTCATGTCATTGTTTTCTTTATAACTCGATAGAAACTCAATTATTCAGGGAGCTATCGCTATCCCGAGGGAAAACCGCGCGATCCAATGTTGATTGAGGAGAACCTTCCACAAAGCCGCACAGGGCCAAAGTCGTCATATTTTTCCATGATTGGCTTCACTTGGCCCGGTGCCAAGTTGCATTTTCCCCAGCAATCCGTTCGGTCGTTGAGGAGGCGGCGCGGCGGCAAAACGTCAACAAGACCGAGACCAGAAACCGAACCATCGCATCGAGACCCAAGAGATGATGTTTTCCAGGATGATGCGCTGTGTATTTTTTTTTTTGTTGCAGATGTTTTTGTTTATTGTGGAGAAAGATGCCTTTGCTACATGCATTGGCGGGATGAAAATAAGTGCGTTTAATGGATCGAATAAAATGAAGCGCTCTGACGGGTTGAAATATGATTACAATTGGATCATCCCATATTGCAAAAAAAAGGGAGAAAATAAAACGTTTCGCAGAGTTTGAACCCAGGGTGTATGATGGAGATAGACGTGTAGCTGAAAACCTCAGCATAAGCTAGGGAAGGACGAGATCGTGATGTGGTGAGGCAGTCCCCTAGAAGTGGGGAAGAGAGCAGATCACTGTCATGAGGTTTTGCCAGAATAGACAGGAAATGCTTGCAGGCCCCAGATTGGCAATCAGCTCAGCGTCTTCGCTTTGAACTGTATGGAACACGAGAACGATCGGAATTGGAAAACTTCCATTCATGATGCATGTTTTTTTAATAGATCGAGTTTTTATTCTGTTGAAAACAGACATCCAAGAGCTTGTAGAAGTCAACTTTGTTGCCTGATCGAAATGGCTAAGAAATTTAATAATTTTGAGGACCTATTTATTTCGCGCGATAAAAATATGCTATTATTCACTTATGTGTTCAAAAAACGATACTAAGAATAAATAATTTATGAATGACGAGAAATATTAAAAAAAATCATTTCTGCAATCTACGTTTTCCTGCTTAAACCAGCAATATAGTTCAAGGAAAACATTGATGAATATAAACA
>NC_073693.1:344394062-344452565 GCF_029784155.1 Uranotaenia lowii
TCAAAAAACTTAAAAAACAAAAAACTTAAAAAACAAAAACAAAATAACAAAAAACAAAAATACAAAAAACAAAAAACAAAAACAAAAAACAAAAAACAAAAAACAAAAAACAAAAAACAAAAAACAAAAACAAAAAACAAAAACAAAAAACAAAAAAACAAAAAACAAAAAACAAAAAACAAAAACAAAAAACAAAAAAACAAAAAACAAAAAACAAAAAACAAAAAACAAAAAAACAAAAAAACAAAAAACAAAAAACTAAAAACAAAAAACAAAAAACAAAAAACAAAATACAAAAACAAAAAACAAAAAACAAAAAACAAAAAACAAAAAACAAAAAACAAAAACAAAAAACAAAAACAAAAAACATAAAACAAAAAACAAAAAACAAAAAACAAAAAACAAAAAACAAAAAAACAAAAAACAAAAAACAAAAAACAAAAAACAAAAAACAAAAAACAAAAAACAAAAAACAAAAAACAAAAAACAAAAAACAAAAAACAAAAAACAAAAAACAAAAAACAAAAAACAAAAAACAAAAAACAAAAAACAAAAAACAAAAAACAAAAAACAAAAAACAAAAAACAAAAAACAAAAAACAAAAAACAAAAAACAAAAAACAAAAAACAAAAAACAAAAAACAAAAAACAAAAAACAAAAAACAAAAAACAAAAAACAAAAAACAAAAAACAAAAAACAAAAAACAAAAAACAAAAAACAAAAAACAAAAAACAAAAAACAAAAAACAAAAAACAAAAAACAAAAAACAAAAAACAAAAAACAAAAAACAAAAAACAAAAAACAAAAAACAAAAAACAAAAAACAAAAAACAATAAACAAAAAACAAAAAACAAAAAACAAAAAACAAAAAACAAAAAACAAAAAACAAAAAACAAAAAACAAAAAACAAAAAACAAAAAACAAAAAACAAAAAACAAAAAACAAAAAACAAAAAACAAAAAACAAAAAACAAAAAACAAAAAACAAAAAACAAAAAACAAAAAACAAAAAACAAAAAACAAAAAACAAAAAACAAAAAACAAAAAACAAAAAACAAAAAACAAAAAACAAAAAACAAAAAACAAAAAACAAAAACAAAAAACAAAAAACAAAAAACAAAAAACAAAAAACAAAAAACAAAAAACAAAAACAAAAAACAAAAAACAAAAAACAAAAAACAAAAAACAAAAAACAAAAAAAAAACAAAAAACAAAAAACAAAAAAACAAAAAACAAAAAACAAAAAACAAAAAACAAAAAACAAAAAACAAAAAACAAAAAACAAAAAACAAAAAACAAAAAACAAAAAACAAAAAACAAAAAACAAAAAACAAAAAACAAAAAACAAAAAACAAAAAACAAAAAACAAAAAACAAAAAACAAAAAACAAAAAACAAAAAACAAAAAACAAAAAACAAAAAACAAAAAACAAAAAACAAAAAACAAAAAACAAAAAACAAAAAACAAAAAACAAAAAACAAAAAACAAAAAACAAAAAACAAAAAACAAAAAACAAAAAACAAAAAACAAAAAACAAAAAACAAAAACAAAAAACAAAAAACAAAAAACAAAAAACAAAAAACAAAAAACAAAAAACAAAAAACAAAAAACAAAAAACAAAAAACAAAAACAAAAAACAAAAAACAAAAAACAAAAAACAAAAAACAAAAAACAAAAAACAAAAAACAAAAAACAAAAAACAAAAAACAAAAAACAAAAAACAAAAAACAAAAAACAAAAAACAAAAAACAAAAAACAAAAAACAAAAAACAAAAAACAAAAAACAAAAAACAAAAAACAAAAAACAAAAAACAAAAAACAAAAAACAAAAAACAAAAAACAAAAAACAAAAAACAAAAAACAAAAAACAAAAAACAAAAAACAAAAAACAAAAAACAAAAAACAAAAAACAAAAAACAAAAAACAAAAAACAAAAAACAAAAAACAAAAAACAAAAAACAAAAAACAAAAAACAAAAAACAAAAAACAAAAAACAAAAAACAAAAAACAAAAAACAAAAAACAAAAAACAAAAAACAAAAAACAAAAAACAAAAAACAAAAAACAAAAAACAAAAAACAAAAAACAAAAAACAAAAAACAAAAAACAAAAAACAAAAAACAAAAAACAAAAAACAAAAAACAAAAAACAAAAAACAAAAAACAAAAAACAAAAAACAAAAAACAAAAAACAAAAAACAAAAAACAAAAAACAAAAAACAAAAAACAAAAAACAAAAAACAAAAAACAAAAAACAAAAAACAAAAAACAAAAAACAAAAAACAAAAAACAAAAAACAAAAAACAAAAAACAAAAACAAAAAACAAAAAACAAAAAACAAAAAACAAAAAACAAAAAACAAAAAACAAAAAACAAAAAACAAAAAACAAAAAACAAAAAACAAAAAACAAAAAACAAAAAACAAAAAACAAAAAACAAAAAACAAAAAACAAAAAACAAAAAACAAAAAACAAAAAACAAAAAACAAAAAACAAAAAACAAAAAACAAAAAACAAAAAACAAAAAACAAAAAACAAAAAACAAAAAACAAAAAACAAAAAACAAAAAACAAAAAACAAAAAACAAAAAACAAAAAACAAAAAACAAAAAACAAAAAACAAAAAACAAAAAACAAAAAACAAAAAACAAAAAACAAAAAACAAAAAACAAAAACAAAAAACAAAAAACAAAAAACAAAAAACAAAAAACAAAAAACAAAAAACAAAAAACAAAAAACAAAAAACAAAAAACAAAAAACAAAAAACAAAAAACAAAAAACAAAAAACAAAAAACAAAAAACAAAAAACAAAAAACAAAAAACAAAAAACAAAAAACAAAAAACAAAAAACAAAAAACAAAAAACAAAAAACAAAAAACAAAAAACAAAAAACAAAAAACAAAAAACAAAAAACAAAAAACAAAAAACAAAAAACAAAAAACAAAAAACAAAAAACAAAAAACAAAAAACAAAAAACAAAAAACAAAAAACAAAAAACAAAAAACAAAAAACAAAAAACAAAAAACAAAAAACAAAAAACAAAAAACAAAAAACAAAAAACAAAAAACAAAAAACAAAAAACAAAAAACAAAAAACAAAAAACAAAAAACAAAAAACAAAAAACAAAAAACAAAAAACAAAAAACAAAAAACAAAAAACAAAAAACAAAAAACAAAAAACAAAAAACAAAAAACAAAAAACAAAAAACAAAAAACAAAAAACAAAAAACAAAAAACAAAAAACAAAAAACAAAAAACAAAAAACAAAAAACAAAAAACGAAAAACAAAAAACAAAAAACAAAAAACAAAAAACAAAAAACAAAAAACAAAAAACAAAAAACAAAAAACAAAAAACAAAAAACAAAAAACAAAAAACAAAAAACAAAAAACAAAAAACAAAAAACAAAAAACAAAAAACAAAAAACAAAAAACAAAAAACAAAAAACAAAAAACAAAAAACAAAAAACAAAAAACAAAAAACAAAAAACAAAAAACAAAAAACAAAAAACAAAAAACAAAAAACAAAAAACAAAAAACAAAAAACAAAAAACAAAAAACAAAAAACAAAAAACAAAAAACAAAAAACAAAAAACAAAAAACAAAAAACAAAAAACAAAAAACAAAAAACAAAAAACAAAAAACAAAAAACAAAAAACAAAAAACAAAAAACAAAAAACAAAAAACAAAAAACAAAAAACAAAAAACAAAAAACAAAAAAACAAAAAACAAAAAATCAAACAACATTGTCATTTTTGTCATTTTTGTCATTTTTGTCATTTTTGTCATTTTTGTCATTTTTGTCATTTTTGTCATTTTTGTCATTTTTGTCATTTTTGTCATTTTTGTCATTTTTGTCATTTTTGTCATTTTTGTCATTTTTGTCATTTTTGTCATTTTTGTCATTTTTGTCATTTTTGTCATTTTTGTCATTTTGGTCATTTTTGTCATTTTTGTCATTTTTGTCATTTTTGTCATTTTTGTCATTTTTGTCATTTTTGTCATTTTTGTCATTTTTGTCATTTTTGTCATTTTTTGTCATTTTTGTCATTTTTGTCATTTTTGTCATTTTTGTCATTTTTGTCATTTTTGTCATTTTTGTCATTTTTGTCATTTTTGTCATTTTTGTCATTTTTGTCATTTTTGTCATTTTTGTCATTTTTGTCATTTTTGTCATTTTTGTCATTTTTGTCATTTTTGTCATTTTTGTCATTTTTGTCATTTTTGTCATTTTTGTCATTTTTGTCATTTTTGTCATTTTTGTCATTTTTGTCATTTTTGTCATTTTTGTCATTTTTGTCATTTTTGTCATTTTTGTCATTTTTGTCATTTTTGTCATTTTTGTCATTTTTGTCATTTTTGTCATTTTTGTCATTTTTGTCATTTTTGTCATTTTTGTCATTTTTGTCATTTTTGTCATTTTTGTCATTTTTGTCATTTTTGTCATTTTTGTCATTTTTGTCATTTTTGTCATTTTTGTCATTTTTGTCATTTTTGTCATTTTTGTCATTTTTGTCATTTTTGTCATTTTTGTCATTTTTGTCATTTTTGTCATTTTTGTCGTTTTTGTCATTTTTGTCATTTTTGTCATTTTTGTCATTTTTGTCATTTTTGTCATTTTTGTCATTTTTGTCATTTTTGTCATTTTTGTCATTTTTGTCATTTTTGTCATTTTTGTCATTTTTGTCATTTTTGTCATTTTTGTCATTTTTGTCATTTTTGTCATTTTTGTCATTTTTGTCATTTTTGTCATTTTTGTCATTTTTGTCATTTTTGTCATTTTTTGTCATTTTTGTCATTTTTGTCATTTTTGTCATTTTTGTCATTTTTGTCATTTTTGTCATTTTTGTCATTTTTGTCATTTTTGTCATATTTGTCATTTTTGACATTTTTGTCATTTTTGTCATTTTTGTCATTTTTGTCTTTTTTGTCATTTTGGTCATTTTTGTCATTTTTGTCATTTTTGTCATTTTTGTCATTTTTGTCATTTTTGTCATTTTTGTCATTTTTGTCATTTTTGTCATTTTTGTCATTTTTGTCATTTTTGTCATTTTTGTCATTTTTGTCATTTTTGTCATTTTTGTCATTTTTGTCATTTTTGTCATTTTTGTCATTTTTGTCATTTTTGTCATTTTTGTCATTTTTGTCATTTTTGTCATTTTTGTCATTTTGGTCATTTTTGTCATTTTTGTCATTTTTGTCATTTTTGTCATTTTTGTCATTTTTGTCATTTTTGTCATTTTTGTCATATTTGTCATTTTTGACATTTTTGTCATTTTTGTCATTTTTGTCATTTTTGTCTTTTTTGTCATTTTGGTCATTTTTGTCATTTTTGTCATTTTTGTCATTTTTGTCATTTTTGTCATTTTTGTCATTTTTGTCATTTTTGTCATTTTTGTCATTTTTGTCATTTTTGTCATTTTTGTCATTTTTGTCATTTTTGTCATTTTTGTCATTTTTGTCATTTTTGTCATTTTTGTCATTTTTGTCATTTTTGTCATTTTTGTCATTTTTGTCATTTTTGTCATTTTTGTCATTTTGGTCATTTTTGTCATTTTTTTCAATGGTTAGTCGAGTTCAGCAAATTTGGATGACATTTGGAAAAGAATTCATTCAATCAATGCAAAAATTTTAATCCAAATTTCATTGAAACAATCATGATGATTTGTTTGAATGCATTTTGTTTTTCAATTTCAAAAAGTTGAATTCGATCGCATCTTAAGGAAAATGATCAACAATCGTAACAGGTTTCTTCAGGTAGCATTAGCAGGTTCGCGATCAACGAAGCCCTGTTAATATTTGAACCCCCTCCCGTTTTGTATCGATCGATTTTGTGTCTTTCATCCGCAGCCGTTGCATTAGTTAAGTCAGGTTAGTGTATGAAGATGCTGCATGCGTTGTTTTTTTTTGTAGGCCTATGAAGATCCGTCATTTAACTATTATAAATTATTCATAAAAACTCGTTGCTGAAATGTGTGGCTAGCTTCTGCTGACTGTTTGGCGTTGTTTTGGAACGGATGCGTGGTTGAACCACCTAGATTGGACAGGACAGCACCAGAACCAACAAGTCATTCGAAAGTGGGATTATTCCCATGAGAAAAGTTCGAATCAATCGAGAAATCCGCACATCTGCACAAACCCAGGGCCAACCGAAGCAGGGATGTTTCAATAAATTGCTAATTCTGACACTAAAACCTTATCCCAGTCAGGTGGGGTTCGTGTCTTTTCTGCGCTTGCGACGCGTTTAAGTCACTCTGAGGAAGAAAGCTGCATGCTCTCGAAGAGTGAGGTACGCGCAGTCGCATTGATTTTCAATTAACAATTGAATAAATCTTGAATCGAACATTGAATACCTTCACCCGACTCGGGGGAAGTGTGAATGGGGTTTCAAACCAAATTGTGTCCAATGGACTTTGCGGAATGGATGATGGAATCTGCCCCGCAATGTTATGAAATATGGCTCACGAGCGCACGATTCGATATTCGATTTTTCACTCCACCCTCCCATTTACGCGGGACTGGTTGTGAATTTATGTCACTTTTTTAGTTTAAAAGCAACAATTAATATTAACTGCTGATTGTCTGCCGAAGGATATTAAAACAGTTTTTAACAAATTTTGAAACTATTCTTTCATGGATACATATCTGAAGATCAAAGCCAATTCCATATAATTCAACAAAGTAGCAAACATTGTAGCCCCGTTTTCACAAACCACAAAACGATGCAAATTAGCCAGTGCCATTTCCAGTTCGTTTTTCCCCGATAGGCGTTCGTTTTTTGCCTCCTCATTTGCTACCCAAGGAATAATTATCCGACTGTTTAGCTGCAAGTAAAACTCAAACGGAAGGCTTAAAAATGCTCCGAAACAATATCAACAAACTCTGAAGCGATACTAGGTTGGTAGTTAGAAAACGCGAGCAGCATTAACCTCAATCTAACCCAAGGTCTATTATTCAAATGAAGTCATATGTGCGCCATGTGCTAAGGACCTCAAGTTAAGCATTCAGCAGTGGCTCAAACCGATTGGGTGGGTTTGTTTTCGTTATTACTTCAACTCCCCGCTCATAGTTTTTTTTTTCGATTGCCTTCGGCTGGGCTCGAAAGGGCTTGGCAGTAATTTATTCCCCTCAAATGACTCGGTCTCGATGCAATAATGGCTGCTCAACTTAGTAAACAAACAGAAACAAAACTAAAACCGGTGGCTCCAGCATCAGATTTTTCTTAATCATAATCGCGATCGGTTCTAGGTGGGTGGCTTAGCGCGATTATAAATATGTGTCAGATTACAGTGGAATAGAATTTTACTGATGGGGAGATCAGGGCCCCGGAAATACGATTTTAATGAGCTTGTTTCAGATACAAAAGTGGGCAATCACAAGATTTCATTTGGACCATGGGTATTAAAAATGGGAACGGGTTTTGGAGGTTAAAATCATGGAAAATTTTAAATTTGGCTAAAAATAATAACAATACAAGGAATGCACAAAAAACTAAAATAATCAATTTCTAAAACCATTTTCTTACTCATTACCATCACTAAAACTCGAAAAATAGGATATTTCACTGATACGATTCAAAGTAAATAAGAATTAATTTGACTTACTTGATCGCGCTCAGCAAATTTAAGTCGAATTAATAATTTTTTAGTATAAATTTTGGTATTTGGTTAACTATAGGGCTCTGAACAGTTCTTTATTAAACTGAACACCTTATTTAATAAATAATGTAATAAGAATGTAATGAAGAATTTGTACAGATAAAGACGTATTTCAAAAACTAAATCAAAACTCGTTAATTTTGAAAATGAGAGGGGGGGGGGGGGGTGCTGCACACCGCTCATCTCCTCCATCTCCTCTCATTGAACCAAATCAAAATTAGAAAAGAGATTAGAACTTTTTCAACCCATTCGATATCCTTTGATACAACTTCATTCTGCGAATCTATAAATTTCCTTTCAAAATATGTTGGTAAAACGATGATTGTCATAATTTGTACACCAAGAGGTAAAAAAAAAGACTTATGAACTCATTGGGAAATCTCTTTTTGTGAATGTCATTTTAGAAATGATAATAATTCACTTGTTGTTGAATAGTAGACAATTTTTAGAAATGTTTCGATTATCAATTTATTCAGATCTTCTTCTAATCCACGCAAAGTTACCACAACGACTTTTATTTAAACGATTTTGAGTAGAGATGTACCGAATATTCGGTCGGCCGAATATTCGGCGCCGAATACCGCCAAAAAACCGTTAAGCCGAATATTCGGTTCACCGAATAGTTGAGCTAGGTATTCGGCCGAATAGGCCGAATAGGCCGAATATTTATTTATTTCAAATATATACAAAAACAGATTTCTAAATATTTTCAACTGATGTTGGATAATAAATAAAATATCCAAAAGTAATATTGGAAAACCTTTAAAATCATCATAAACTTCTGGTTTCAGTAAAACATTTTAGATGTATCCGTGTATTTTTCACTGTAGATAGCTTTATACAGTAAGGTTTTTTTTTACACTGATATACGTACCGCGTTAAAAAAAACCGTGTAAAAAAAACCGTGTTAATTCCCGAAAACCGTGTAAAAAAAAACCGTGCTAATTCCCGAAAACCGTGTAAGAAAGACCATTCGAATTCTGCAGCTTTGAAGTTCTGACACTTAAGACCTGAGACCTGAGACTTGAGACATGAGGCCATGACTTGAAAATGTAGACTAGGGACATGAGACCTGTGACTTTAGACATGACACCTGAAACCTAAGTCCAGGGACCTGAGATCTGAGACATGAGACCTGAGACTTGAAGAATGAGACCAAAGACATGGGACATTAGACCTGAGACCTGAGACTAGAAACCTGAGACCTGAGACATGAGACCTGAGACATGAGACTTGAGTCTTAGGACATGACACCTGAGACCTGAGACCTGAGACATGAGAAATGAGACAATGGGCATGAGACATGAGATATGAGACCTGAGGTATGAGACAAGAGCCATGAAAGCTTAGACCTGAGACATGAGACTTTAGACCTGAGACAAGCAACTAGTGTTACTACCGCGAAAAATTATACAAGCTTCGATTACAACTTGCGACCCCTCTAGTGAAAGGGTTTGACTTGTAGGTGACGAAAAACAGTGTCGCGACTTCGCTAGTACAAGCTACTAGTGTTAGTACCGCGAGAAATTAGTTAAGCTCCGATTTAGACTTGCGACCCCTCTAGTAAAAGTGTTTGACTTGTAGATGATGAAAAATAGTGTTGCGATTTCGCTAGTACAAGCTACTAGTGTTAGTACCGCGAGAAATTAGTTAAGCTCTGATTTCAACTTTCGACCCGTCAAGTGAAAGGGATTGACTTCTTGGTGATATTGGTTACAGGGGGTAATCTTGAGAATGCGGGGAATTGAATAGTATTTAAAGTGTATTTTTTATATTTTGTATCACGTTTTGCTTCAATAACTGGCAAAATAAATCAAAACGCGCAAGCAGAAACTGCAGCACCCAGCTGAAAATTGAGTAAAATCATCATTCTAGAGAGCTCTGAGAGCTGTGAGCCCGTGCGTTTTTTGATTGTTTGAAAACTTGAACAAGATGCTACAAATTTTCGAAAATTTTTATCAAACATCGCATTCTTTGGAATTTGCAGGTAATGAAAATATAACTTCAAAATTTTTATCCATCCAATCATGAATTTTTATGATTTCAGCTAGTAGAATTTGTTACAGTATTTTTCACCCCTAAATGTTTGTTGAACCCTCATGCTTTTTCTATAAAAACATTTATGGTTTAAAAAATATAAAATTTAATTCGAACAAAGCCAAAAACTACTGCAATTGGTGCTTCATGCATTACGACATTACAAATACATCACAACCAATAATTTTTCTGACTGCCTCAATTTTAAAACTTTTTTGTACAAACGGTATGATTATCTGCTGAAATAATAACTAAGCTTAACTAATTTCTCGCTGTACTAACACTAGTAGCTTGTACTAGCGAACTCGCGACACTATTTTTCATCACCTACAAGTCAAACCCTTTCACTTGACCGGTCGAAAGTTGAAATCGGAGCTAAACTAATTTTTCGCGGTACTAACACTAGTAGCTTGTACTAGCGAAGTCGCGACACTATTTTTCGTCATCTACAAGTCAAACCCTTTCACTAGAGGGGTCGCAAGTTGAAATCGGAGCTTAGCTAATTTCTCGCGGTATTTATCCTAGTAGCTTGTCTCCAGTCTCAGGTCCAAAGTCTCATGTCTCAGGTCTCAGGTATCATGTTTCATGGCTCATGTCTCATTCCTCAGGTCTCATGTCTTATGTCTCATGCCTCATGTCTCATATCCCATGTCTCAGGTCTAAAGTCTCATGTTTCATGGCTCTTGTCTCATGCTTCAGGTCTCAGGTCTCATGTCTCATGCTGAGATGTCCAGTCTAATATCTCTTGTCTCAGCTTCCAGGTCTCAGGTCTCATGTCTAATTTCTAATGTTTCATGTCTCAGGTCTCATGTCTCATGTCTCATGTCTCATGTCTCAGGTCTCAGGTCTCAGGTCTCAGGTCTCAGGTCTCAAGTCTCAGGTCTCAGGTCTCAGGTCCCAGGTCTTAGGTCTCATGTATCATGTTCTTAGTCTAAGAGATAAGATTTTCCCAACTTAAAAAAAATTCAAAGTGTTTTCCATTGAAAAGGACTTAGAATATTTTTCTCTCAAAAACCGTGTTAATTCGCGAAAACCGTGTAAAAAAAAACCGTGTTAATTCCCGAAAACCGTGTAAAAAAAGCCGTGTAAAAAAAAACCGCGTAAAAAAAACCGTGTAAAAAAAACCTAGGTGTACTTTGATTATCGTTTATTACAAATTTTCTTGATATATCCAGGCTTGCCCATGAATAAGCTTGCCAGATTGCCCGGTTTTATCCGGGTTTGCTCGGATATTTGATGCAAAATTTCGAGAAAGTCCGGTCCGGCCCGGTTGCCCGGATATCGAGAAAAAAGTCCGGATATTGCCCGGATTTTTTCACAATTTTCACAAAGAAACCAAAAAATATCAAAGTTTTTGAGTAAGTTTCAGCAAAATCGATTAACGATATGGAAATTTTCAACGGTTGTTTCAAATAATTTCGCTGATTTACTTTTATAAACCTTTAAATTTTAAAGTGTTCCAAAAAGTTTTTGGCAGTCTGCAATTACATTAATAAAATATTAATTTCATATTTTTTGCATTTTTTCTTCGCTTTTATATATAATAACACCTAAATTTTGCCCGGTTTTTGCCCGGTTTTTGGATTTGAAAAATTGAAATCCATGCCCGGATTTTGCCAGGTTTTTTTGAAAAAATGCCCGGAATTGCTAGGCCCGGATGGGAGTGGAAAAAATTCTGGCAACCTTACCCATGAACCACATAAAGAATTCGAGAAAATTAAATCTGATAGCGATGGCCACATATTTTTTTAAACTTTCCGGATTTTACCCGGGTTTATTCAGATTTGTTGCTTAATCAAATAAAAAAAAACAAATGTCTCTTTGAAATTTTTTAAATTCTCTGTTACAAAACGATTTTTTAGAGTAAATTTACTCGTTGGATACGATTTGAACACTGCTGTTGTAATTCGATGATAACTTCAAATTTCAAGTTATTTTATTTCTTATTTTCTCTTGTATGTTTGAGAATAAGGCCTAGTTTATGTCCAGATTTTCCCTATTTTTTACAAGTTTTTCGAAAAATCGTTCAGACCCGGCCGTGTGAATACGTTTCGTAGGAAGTATTGGATGCTTAAGGTTAAATATCATCGTTCTTTTATCAACTATTTTGAGGGCATCTAGCTAAAATTAGACATTCATCTATTTCTATATAATAAAAAAGCTATTTCAAATAGCTTAACACATGTTTTGACATGTTTTGTCCCAGATTTCACTGGAATCCAATCTCTTATGTGATAAACGTCCTAGAAGCTACAAGTCATTTAATGTCCTTTTTGCTAATGGTGAAATTTCGAAAATGAAAGAAACCTCTACTTAAAAAAGATCTGATGATCTGAAAGATCTGTTTGGATATAACCGACTTAAAAACATGAAGGACATTAAAATGGCAGATATAGAAAATTAGTATTAGAAATAGCAGTTGAAATAGAAGTATTTCTATTGAAAACTCAACAGAATATTCGACCGAATATTCGGCCGAATGTTCGTTTGGCCGAATAGTTGAAAAGGTTAATATTCGGTATTCGGCCGTTCGCCGAATACCACTATTCGGTACATCTCTAATTTTGAGATTATAACAAAGGGAAACAGCATTTTTGTGCCTAAACTTGAAAAACTTAATATTTTATTTATCACCCTCTAGTTTGGGAAATATGGCCAGTAATTTTTTTTAAATAGGTTAGTTTTAGGTAAAATAGATCATCTTTGATGACTGCTAAACTAAAAAAAATACATGATAATTGAAAGCTGACTTCAAATCAATTTACTATCCTTCATTCAATCAAGGTATCAGAATTGTCCAGATAATTATGTGTCAGAGGTACAACGCTTTAAATCAAAAAAAAATAAATTAAATTACAACTTTTTGTGATACATTGAGGATTTTAATTTGTTCAACAAGTTGAAAACAGCTAAATTATTTGATCATCGTTTTGAAAAAAATGTTTGAAAAAAAATTACGGGAAAAATACTTCAATAACTTTTTTCTCGGAAGTCAAAATCACTTGCAGTCTTCTGAAAAGTTGATTGTTAAGTCAAAAAATTATTTTCAAAATATGATTTGTGATGTTCTACCGTTTTTTTCTTCATAAAAGTGCTTAAATTTATTAACACGATGTGCGTTGCAACACCTTCCAATAAGATATGAAATTTTAAAAAGTTATTTAAATTTTGTTTTTTTGTAGGTATCATAAGTGCTCGGTTTATGCCAAAAAAAACTTGTATGAAGCCCCTCTTTCCTTTTCCCATCTGCAAAAGCTGGAAGGAGGTAGGGATCCAATTTATTCGAAATCAAAAACTTTCATATAAAATTTGTTTACATTGGTTGATAAGTTTTAAGCGATACATCAACATTTATATGGAACCCCCTCTGTCCCTCACCTCTCCACACTGCAAAGCAGAAGTGTCTGAAAAATTCCATAGAAACATATCTTGTACTCAAATATCTTCCCAGATAAAATTTGATTTTTTTTTATTGATTACTTCTATACCAAGAAAATTGTATTGGACCCCCTCCCCATTTCTTATGCACTCACAAAAAGATGATGTTTCAAATAATTATAGAACTATTTCTCGTACCCAAATGATTTCTCATGTCACATTTGGTTCCATTTGTTTGATAAGTTCTTGTTTTATGCAAAACAATTTTATGAGAGCTCCCCTTTTCCCTAACTTTATTACCAATTGAAGGAGAAAGAAGATTCCAATAAGCATATTATCGATTCCAAATGCCCTCCCATATCAAATTTGTTTTCATTTTCTCGATAAGTTCTCGAGTTATGCGATAAATTGTAACGGAGCCCCCTTCTCTCCTTCAAATCACCCCTTCAAATCATTCCTCGTAACTACTCAAATACCCTACCAAGCGAAATTTGGTTCCATTTGCTGGATAAGTTCTCGAGTTATGTAAGAAGTTGTATGAGTGCACCTTCCCACCTTAAAATTTCCCCACAGGAAGAACAGAGGGTTCTCAAAATATCATAGAGACTTTTCTCGTATTAAAATACCTTCCCATGCCAAATTTAGATCCATACACTTTAAAAGTTTTCCAATTTTGCTGGAAAATGTAAAAGAGCCCCCTCTCCCCTTTCTATCTCTCCACAAAATGAAGAGAAGGGTATCATATATTCCTTAAACCCTTTCTCGTACCCAAATACTCCTCCAAGCCAAATTTGGTTCCATTTGCTCGAATAGTTCTCAAGTTATGCAATAAAATGTATAGAAGCCCCCCCTCTCTCTGCCTATATCCCCACTGAAAAAGGGAGGGGTCAAGAATAACCATAGAAACATTTCATGTGCTCCAATGCCCTCCCATGTCAAATTTGGTTCCAATATCTTTATTAGTTTTCGAGTTACATGAAAAATTGTAAGGCAGACACCCTCCCCCCTTCCTATCACCCCACTGAGAGAAGGGAGGGGTACTTAATATTCATAGAAATGTTCCTCGTTCCAGACAGACAGACAGACAGACAGACAGACAGACAGACAGACAGACAGACAGACAGACAGACAGACAGACAGACAGACAGACAGACAGACAGACAGACAGACAGACAGACAGACAGACAGACAGACAGACAGACAGACAGACAGACAGACAGACAGACAGACAGACAGACAGACAGACAGACAGACAGACAGACAGACAGACAGACAGACAGACAGACAGACAGACAGACAGACAGACAGACAGACAGACAGACAGACAGACAGACAGACAGACAGACAGACAGACAGACAGACAGACAGACAGACAGACAGACAGACAGACAGACAGACAGACAGACAGACAGACAGACAGACAGACAGACAGACAGACAGACAGACAGACAGACAGACAGACAGACAGACAGACAGACAGACAGACAGACAGACAGACAGACAGACAGACAGACAGACAGACAGACAGACAGACAGACAGACAGACAGACAGACAGACAGACAGACAGACAGACAGACAGACAGACAGACAGACAGACAGACAGACAGACAGACAGACAGACAGACAGACAGACAGACAGACAGACAGACAGACAGACAGACAGACAGACAGACAGACAGACAGACAGACAGACAGACAGACAGACAGACAGACAGACAGACAGACAGACAGACAGACAGACAGACAGACAGACAGACAGACAGACAGACAGACAGACAGACAGACAGACAGACAGACAGACAGACAGACAGACAGACAGACAGACAGACAGACAGACAGACAGACAGACAGACAGACAGACAGACAGACAGACAGACAGACAGACAGACAGACAGACAGACAGACAGACAGACAGACAGACAGACAGACAGACAGACAGACAGACAGACAGACAGACAGACAGACAGACAGACAGACAGACAGACAGACAGACAGACAGACAGACAGACAGACAGACAGACAGACAGACAGACAGACAGACAGACAGACAGACAGACAGTTTCAAAAGTTTTCTCAAAAACAAGAGCTGATAGAAAAAAACATTAAACAAATATTTGGAATCAGCGCCCCACAATTTTTCCAATTAACTTTAATATTCTTAGCGACTGGGAAAAATTTGAATTTTGTTGCCTTGTGTAAGTTAAAAATCATAAAATGAGGCATCAATTTTAGGCAAAAAAAATCACATTTTTCTTAATCTAAAAACTGATTGTGACTGATTCGGAAACGCTGAGTCCAAATATGCATTTAATATCATTTACATCAGCTCTCTTTTCAGAGAATGAAGGCTAACATTTAGAAATAGGTAAAAAATCATTTCATAAATTTGTGCACATATGAAATGCTACAAAGATATGGAAAATAAATGTTTTCAATAAAATCTAACTATTCTGATCCAGAAATTTTAAGTCGATATTTTCGAACACCAGAAAACGAACTAAAATTTCGAATAAACCAAAATTTAAAGCTTTGGACATGAGAATAAATGCACAGAAATAGAATATGTACATAAAATAAAACACAAGAAGTCATATCCAAATTTCATCGTTCTAATGAAAATTATAATAAATTTCTGATCAGTTCCAAAACTAATCATGATTAAAATTGTGAAGCAAAATAATAAAAGTTTCTCAGCTCACTTAAGACTATTTCCTAAAGCTACTTTACTAGCCAAAGCGCATTCTATGCTTGAGCACAACTACTTTGAAGCTTACATATGGACTAGTTGGCCCTGATTTGACAACGTTTTTAAAGCTAATTCTATAAGCTATAATAAAAACATCCAACAGAATAGTTTTACCTCAATGTTATAGACATAGCTTTAAGAAACCCTTCAGAGATCTCTTAAGACTACCCACAGCTCTTTTAAAACTATGTCATGCAATCTGATAGTAATTTTATTGTGGGAGCTTACTGTTCCGTGTTTTATTCTCGTGTTAAACTTACTCTCGAAAGCATATGGTGATTGGGGAAGATTGTATTTAAATTATTTTAAAACTATTTTCATTTATTTATATCTTAGCATGAAACTTCCTGCAACCTAAGATTTCTGGTGAAATGTATACGAAATAGCATCAAAACACAAGCGTGCCTCAAAGAAAATCATGTTTGACCACATTATAAGCATTTTTTAAATTAAAAAAATAATAACTTAAGGAACATAGTAATTTGTAAAAGTGATGCAATTTTTTATGCATTGAAATTCATTACCTATACAACAAAAATTACCACAATGATTGTCTAATTTGATGAAAATCTTTAGGTTTTAGTATTATCATATTATTTCCAGCAAGATGGCTTCGGTAATTTCGATTGAATTTTACAATCAACATGGCGCTTAGTAAGTTAACATTGAAAACCTTAAAGCAGTTGTAAAACACTTTTAAAATTGTTTTATGTCAGTTAGAAAAATGATGTGGTAAAACAATTTCAATAAACAGCATTATGAGAGTTTTAAGAGAGCTTGAGACACAGCTTCGTTTGACGTTTCTCTTAATGGAATACACGCTCATGATGGATTTATCTACTTTCAGAGGTGCAAAGAGATCCCTTTACGCTACATGCAGTGCCGATTCTTACAGCCCGACGTCAGCCACGAAAGAATCATCTTGCAAAGTTGCAAACTGATTCTTTTCCCCTTACGTGCAGAACGTCGAACGTGTCTGCAAGTAAAAGTCAACCGCGCGATGACTGCACGTTCCGAAAATTACAAACGATTCTCCGAAGTTAGGAACAGTTGCAAACTTGCAAGCCCGAAGATAAAATCCCTTGAGCCGAACAGAAAGAATCATTTCCGAAGATAGCTACAGTCTGCAAGTTGCTTGCTTGCAGACTTGCAGCGCGGCGATGTACGTTTGCAAACTTGCAAGTTGCAAGTTACAGAACGGTGGACTCGTTCTTGTGCGGATGGATTCGTTCCACTAACCTAAGCTAAGACCGACCGAACCGAATCCACGGAGGAAGAAAGTGATAGGCCGAAGAACCACCGCCACCGACCATCAATTCAGTTGCCGTTCAGCCATCGAAGCGTGCGCGCGTAGCGTATGTAGGGGAAAGGTTTCCTAAATGGGCCTATCGGGTTAAATGACCCTACGGCTGTTTGGCGAAATGGCTAACTAGACAGCTTATCTGACCAATGTATTTTGAGGGTGATACGCTTAGAACATAAGGCAAGAAAGAATTTTATGAATTTATAAACTTAAAAAAATTTAAAAAATCATACAAGGTTTTGATACATTTTGATGTAATATTTCGACTTTTAAAAATTATACGTAAAGAAGCTTAAAACAAAAACTAGGATGGTTTTTGTTTCTTACTCAAATGAACCTTAGAAATTAAACATATTTCAGCTTTTGTGGACGTTTAATAATGATTATTTAGTGGAATAATAGAGTGTTTTTGTATGCCCCTGTCATGTTTGTAAAATGCCTCCATTCTAAAATAACAGGTTAAATAGAATAAATAAATGATTTTTATCACTGAACCTTCAAATCTAAGCTCTGAATGACATCTTAAGAATGAATTGAAGATCTAAAGACAGATTTGATAAAGTTTTTCTCATGGATGATCTGCCTCCATAGTATGGCAACCCTAACTTTTGTTTTATTCCACAAAATTATAATATACATAGATTTTTATAAAACTTCAGCTTTGTCGTACGGAAATTATTACTTTCTAGCAGTTTCAATGAAATTATACGGAAATATTGCCCAAAAAACAGAAATTTTGTTCAAAACATAAATAGGCGCATTTAGCCCGCACGGTTTGAGGTTCGGCATTTTAGACAACACTTACAATAAAATCGTTTTCTTGGAAACAGAAGAAAATTTTAACATAAAAATTACTCCATCGTATAGAAAACAGATGCCTGCACACGTGTATATAGTTTTTGTACACATATTCGACGTGATATTTGATTAAATCAGTGTTCTGCTTAATAGGCGCATATAGCCCGCTCCTCCCCTACCTACATGGCTATCAGCAAAAGTAAGGACATGATGGAGTTGTTGTTGGTGCCTTCGTGCTCGTTTCTTTTCCTTCTAAGACGGATTCGAAAGGAAGTGGTGCCCAAATTTTATTGTCGAAAGCGTGATATGTTTAACCGTGAAACGTCCTGCTTTTTATAAGCAGTTTCGTAATATCTGAAATATATACAACTGTAGAGTAAGATTTTTAAAATTAAAGTTTCTACGAAGATTGCAAGTAATTTTGGCTTTGAAGTCAAAGAAATTTTGTTGGTTTTTTCCTTCTGTTGAAACGAAATTCTGATGAAAATTTGTACCAAAATGAATCATAGATATTTTTCAAAGTATAACTTAAAACGCTTTACAGTCTTCAGCAAAGAAGTAAAACATAATATATAGTCAATGATTGATTTATCATAGAACTGTTTTTTAAAAGCCTTATCAGTAAAACTGGATGCGATAGACAAAATCTCACCAAATATTCGAGTTCAGTACGCCAAAATCATTCAAAACCAGTTATAAAACATTGATAGAAGATTTGAATCAAACAGAGTGTGGAGTTTTTGAGTTCAAGGTTGGAATGACGACGAACAAGCACTGAATTTCTATTGAGTTTTGAACTGAGCTGTACAAACTTTCTGTAAAAAACCAAATGAGTGTTGCAGACCACAGAAGAAGACATGACTCCCAAGATTACTTGGTAAAGATGACGTGATTCTTATACATGTCTAAGCAAATGAAACTGAATTCTAAATTTGAAATTTACACAATTTAATCTGTGATCCTACTAATCAAGTGATCCTGCCTTCGGAAAATCGATTGAATTTTCGGGACGTAACTTCAAAGAAGTTTTCGGGACGAAACTTCAAAGAATTTTAACGCAGCACTGTTTTAAAACATCATAGATGATTTTTCAACATAGTTTGGATCAGTTTTATTTAACAACTTTGTGTTCATAAATAACTTGTAAGATGACAAAGTTATAATCAAAACTAATTTGCTTGTATTAGCTTTGATGATTTATATCAATCACCCTGGTATGATAATTGAAAACTAAAATCGCAACAGTTGGGAACCACTTCCTTTCGAATCCGTCTTAGAAGAAAACGAAACGAACACGAAGGCACCAACAACAACAACTCCATCATGTCCTTGCTCCATCCTTGCGGATAGCCATGTACATACGCTACGCACGCACGCTTCGATGGCTGAACGGCAACTGAATGGATAGTCGACGGCACCTCGGCCTATCACTTTCTTCCTCCATGGATTCGGTTCGGTCGGTCTTAGGTTAGTGGAACGAATCCAACCGCACAAGAACGGGTCCGGTCCACCGTTCTGTAACTTGCAAGTTTGAAAACGTACATCGCACCATCCCGCTGCATGCAAGCAACTTGCAGACTGTAGCTATCTTCGGAAATGATTCTTTCTGTTCGGCTCAAGGGATTTTATCTTCGGGCTTGCAAGTTTGCAACTGTTCCTAACTTCGGAGAATCGTTTGTAATTTTCGGAACGTGCAGTCAAAGGATTTTACCGCGCTGCTGACTTTTACTTGCAGACACGTTCGACGTTCTGCACATAAGGCAGAAAGAATCAGTTTGCAACTTTGCTAGACGATTCTTTCGTGGCTGACGGCGGGCTGTTAGAGTCGGCTAAAAGTCGTGCGCTGCATGCTACATGTAAGGATCTCTTTGCACCTCTGTCTACTTTTGATTAATAGAAGTTTGTCGCAATAAATGAGAACATTTCGATTTGTAGCTTGGCAAAAGGCATTCATGCGACTATTTGATTTGATTCCTTTTGACTATGAGGATGGTCTTCGAATCTTTAAATAACAAGTTGGCATTGTATCAGATAACTTCAAACTGTTTTGGAATAGATCATTTTCTATCATCAAATGCCTGGCCTGAAAGCTAAATTATAAAGATTTGTATTTTCATCGTTCTTAGAAGATTTACCTTAGTCAGCGTTAGTATTTGCTTTTTATGTTTATGTGGAAACTATTTAGCGAAATATGGACCAAATTATCTATCAGTTTTAATTTTTTTTGGGGTTTCAACTAAGTGGGTAATAATTGAGAACGGGTCTTGATTAATTATCTGTATCTGAAAGTTGCTTGTTTAAAAGTCAAATACCTTAAGACTGTCATCCTATAATATATCTATAGTTATGGGCTGTAGAAGCCATTTTATAATCTGTCCAGCAATTTAAACGTCAACTGATTTCTTCAACCAATGATATTTTACCATCAGCCCTAATGCTTAATTGACGGAGTACTTTCGAAGAAAGCAAAGCTCGTTAACCCTTTGGCTGGAACAGCAAGTGTAGGAATTGTGTCGTGAAAGAAGACAAATTATTTTTCCATTAGCCATCATTATTGGGAAAGATTTTAGGAAAGTCAAGCCAATCAAAAATAATAGGTGAGTAGATATTTAATTGACAAAATTCAATTCAAACAAAGAATTAAAAATAAGATAAACAGGAAAGTTTTCTCATTTGGCCCGACCAACAAAGTAAACGCGAAGTTTGCCAACCTGCAGGAAAACGAAACTCCTTTAATCGTTGCCATTTAAATGTATGACAGCTCCTTGTGAACCGATTCGAGCCAATAATAAATTACAATCCCAAGGCCCTTCGACCGACTTATTTGCTTTTGCAGAAAAAAAAACACTTTGCGCTACTGCGAAAATTTTAGCAAATGGCAGCAGCCACCATACTTTGTGTGGTATCAATTGGCGCGGCGGCGGCGTTGAATGAATTCTTCTCAAGCCTTATTTACATCTCTCCGCAGTATTCGAAGTGGGAGCTTTCAGAAATAAGCAAAAAAAAAGGTGCCAACGGGAAAAACAGCACCATAAATCAGCAACTAGGATAGAGGAGAACCAACCACCACCTGCGTGCTTTCAACCTGCTGCTCCCTCGTCGATTGAACAGTTGCATAGTTGCACCTGATTCATACTTGAGTCCACATATGCACATTTGCCGCCCTAGCCAACCATTTTCCTTGGGAGCGCTCTCGGAGCTTTTCTAGGCTAATGGTTTCGTCGTAAGGGGGTTTTTCTTGTCCCTGCGTCATCAAACCATTAGGAGTTTCTTCTACTGTCTGTGGGGGGATTTCATTGAGGCCATTGATTGCCTGGCGGCCCCCCGGTCTAACTAAGGAGGACTGACTGACTGACTGACTGTTCCGAAAATGTGCTCAGTCATTATTCAACTCAACAAGACATTATTCATACATTACAGCCGTTGTGGCGGTCTCGGTAAACACATCGTTCGTTTCCAGTTGATGTGTCGACATTAGGAAGGGTAAACATTATCATATTTTGGAAAACAAACAGACTTTCAACACCTCGTTGGAAGGTAGTTAAATGTGCGGTGATCATTTTTTGACGTAGAATTACGTCTTACGACAACACTATAGGGGGGCAATTTGAAATTCGCGAACGGATCTTGCGTCACAACAAACGCCTCTTTAACAGACATCTTTTCCGTACATCATTTTGGGTTGGCTATGTGTTGGTACACCAATACCCATTCAGCGCATATAAAGGATGGCACGGAAATCTTCCCCGCAAAGATATAAAAAGAAGTGTTGCTCGCTGCCTCAAGTTTCATTCGTGTTCGTGCTTCCAAGAGGGAAACAACGTCGCAAGCAGCTGGTGACCAAGGCTGCCTGATTTTGACATCAAAACCGGGAAAATCATATGCAGGCGAAATAACTTCTTCTTTATGAATCCTACGTATAGAAAAGTTTGAAGCTAATCAAGAGTAAACTTTTATTCAAAATTTGATATAGATGTTAGAAATAAAAGCCAGAATTGTTCGGATTGTTAAATTTTGCTTCAAAATTCTAATTTCAAAATCCAAATTTCGGATTCAGAACTGATATAGAAAAATTTGATTGAAAATTATGTATGTATGATGTATGATGTTCCAAATTTAGATTCTGAATACATGCCCTGTTCAGGATCGCCCCTGATGGTAGGATCAATAGCATCAGATATTTCGAGATAAAATAAAAACCGCACACATTATTAAAACATTACAAACATAGTGGACTGTATTTAACCGACATTTTTCTTAGACTTGATTACACGACAAAAACATGAAATCCAACAAAGCGCCTGGAATCGATTGCATCCCTGCTGAAATGCTGAAAGCCGACCCTGCCTTGTCAGCACAAATGTTGCACCGTCTTTTCGCTGACATTTGGGATACTGCAACATTTCCGGCCGACTGGATGCAGGGTATCCTCGTAAAGGTCCCGAAGAAAGGAGACCTGACAGAGTGCGGTAACTGGCGTGGCATAACTTTGATCTGTACAACTCTCAAAGTACTCTGCAAAGTGATCCTGAACAGGATCCAGGAGAAAATCGACGCTACACTCCGACGGCAACAAGCTGGATTCCGATCCGGACGATCATGTGTGGACCACATCACAACGCTACGAATAATACTGGAACAAATCAACGAATTCCAGGACTCTCTTCTGCTGGTGTTCGTTGATTTCGAAAAAGCATTTGACCGACTGAACCACGAAAACATCTGGGCTGCGCTTAGACGACGAGGGGTCCCAGAGAAACTAGTCCATCTCATCGAAGCACAGTACGAGGCATTTTCGTGCAAGGTCTTGCACGACGGTGTCTTGTCCGAACCAATCCCGGTAACTGCTGGAGTGAGACAAGGATGTATTTTGTCACCGCTGCTTTTTCTCATCGTAATGGATGAGATCTTGACTGGATCGATTGACTGTAGACCAAACCGGGGATTGCCGTGGAATCCTTCAACCATGGAGCAACTGAACGACCTTGACCTGGCAGACGATATTGTTTTGCTCGCTCAAACACAACAAGACATGCAGAGCAAACTCGACGACCTCACCGAAAGCTCCAAGGCAGCAGGTCTCAAAATCAATGTCGGAAAGACCAAGTCGATGGAAATCAATACAGAAAATCGTTCCAATTTCGTGGTAGCTGGACAACAGGTTGAGACAGTGGAGTGCTTCCAGTATCTTGGTAGCCAGATTACGCCTGATGGTGGTACCAAGAAGGACATCGAAACCCGGATCAGAAAAGCCCGATTTGCGTTTGCGAGTCTCCGAAACATCTGGCGGTCACGCCAGATCTCTCTACGAACTAAGATCCGAATCTTCAACTCAAACGTCAAATCCGTATTGCTGTACGGGTGTGAAACTTGGTGCACATATGCGGTGACGACGCGAAAACTGCAAGTTTTTGTGAATCGCTGCCTGCGGAACATCATCCGCGCTTGGTGGCCTGGCAACTGGATCTCAAACGTTGAACTTCATCGCCGGTGTCATCAAAAGGCGCTAGAAATCGAGATTCGGGAACGTAAGTGGAGATGGATTGGGAACACCCTGGGAAGAGATAAAAACGAGATTTGCAGAGAGGCGCTTGACTGGGATCCAGATGGGCATCGAAGAAGAGGCAGGCCCAAAAGCTCGTGGCGGCGAAGTCTAGCCGCTGAAATCCGCACAGTTGACGAGAACCTTGGCTGGCAGCAAGTGAAGACGCTGGCTCCGGATCGCCAGCAGTGGAGATCTTTTATCTCAGCCCTATGCGCCGGTCAATCGGCGCTGGACCCTTAGGTAGGTAGGTGATTACACGACTAATACACTGACATTGGTCTATCTAGACCTCCGACTGGCCACTTAGGCCTCTAACTCTGGCCCCAAGGCCTCCGAAAATACCGTTTTTGCTCCGATGATGGTTGGATGGCAAAAGAGGCCGAGCCTTGGTATGATTTTGGCTGGACCTTTCGGAAAACCCTCTTCGTGGCTGAGGAAAAGCCGAAGATTTTGGCGCGCATCTCAACAGTTAATGCGCGCAGCATCGCCATGGGTCATTTCGTTTCTTAGGGTGGCTCATTATGACCCGTTCGTTCCAGAATACACCCTTATTCTCGTGTTCGATCGAATGACATTCGTTCGAAAAATTTCCCCAATTCATATTCTTGTTTTCGTTCGAACGTATAAGAACAGTTCGATTTTTCGAACATCGTTCATCGGGTTCGTTCGAACGAATTTTCGCATTCTCGTTTTCGATCGAACGTATTTTTCCTTCCACCTGACAAACGCAAGTCTCATGCTGCGAACGGCAGGCATTTGAAGCAAAAGAGCCCTTTTACCAGAAAAATCGAGACAGGAAATCGTAACATTGGAGAAAATAATACAGCCAAAAAAGTATCACACAAAAAAAAGCAGGTTGTTCTTATGAAATCTTTGTTAATGGAATTTATTCGGCCGATCTTATTTCTACTCTGGGTTAACAAACCGAAATAATCTGATGTTGCGAACAAAGGGTATTAGTGAAGTTAAAAACGGTTACGGCTCAAAAAATAGAAAAAAGTGGTTTTCTAGATTCTAATAAACCATTTTTATTTCAAAATTTAAATGTTTTTTTTCCAAATTTTTATACCGGAGTTTAGCGTTATTCAGCCTTTATGTAGTTCTGGAACTTCTTTCTCCTCCGGCGAGAAAGCTTTTAAGAAACTGCATCAATTGCATTCCCACTAGTCACTACCGACTAGTATCGGCTCCGGATCGTTGAACGCAATTGAAACAGTTCAAATCTTCAACGGTTAGCAGCCGCAACCGCTGCTGTTAAAACATATTTTTACCATGCCAGATCCGTGCGTTGTCCTTGTTTATCCGATCCGATCAAGCCCTCCAGGAGGTTGATCATTCCCGGTCAACTTCAGATGAAAAGGGATGATGTTGGCTTTTTTGCTGCCAAGTGCGGCGTTTCCGGCCAAACTCCAGCACTCTGAGGACAGGTATATCGGGGTTAATTTTTTTTTTTTTTTCTAAGAAGCTGCTGAATTCGACGGGAGTTCACAAAAACACACATTACATTCAATTGCTGTTATTTTGACATTTTTCTGTTCTTAGAAATTTCTAACTTTACCGGTAACACCAAAATCAAAAGTATCGCATTCGAACGAAAACAAGAATACTTTTTTCGAATTCGATCGATAGTATACGTTCGAACGAACGACAGATACGTCGTCTGGGTTGCCAGGTGCCCAGATTTGTCTGTAAAACCAAGACATTTGACCCTTCGTCCAGATATTGGTCAGACACAGATTTTGCCCAGATTTTACAGACTTTCAAAAATGAGTGATGAAATCAATATTTATACATCGGATTTGATCCGTAAGTGCCAAATTATACTGAAATCCCGCTTGTATTCATTGGTATTTTTTTTTTTTTTTTTTATAACGAACACAAACAGAAACAGGATCTCAATGAAACTTGATGTTTCCTCGAAGAGATTCCTTTTTACTTAACTCTAGGCGTACAACTTTCGAGGATATGATGGCTAGCATCTTACAAATGCTAAAACCACCAACCCACAGAACGTGTACTATGTATGCCGTGACCGAGATTCGATCTCACGACCGTTAGCTTAGAAGACTTGAAGGCTATCCTCTACGCCACGGACTGCGGCTAATTTGACCAATCATTCATTAAACATATTTTTTTTTAAATAAGATCGGCATGGTACGTGGTAGGAAACAGTGTTGTCAACTCGAAAATAACCCGAATACCACAGGAAAAACCCTACCCCACTACCCCCCTCCCCCCTATGCACAGCAGAGGTGCCAGGTGTCCTGATTTATCAGGATTTGTCCTGATTTTCGAGAGACCGTCCTGATTTTTCAAAAACTTTCTAGTTGTCCTGATTTTTGAAAATTTGTCCCTTAAATGTCCTGATTTGTCCTGATTTTCATAAAAACTTTTTAAATATGATCGAATTTATAGTCAAAGTATGAGAAAATTTAATAAATAGGTTATAAAATAGTTAAACCCATTTAACAGATGGTTCTCTTCGGTTCAGATGATATTTAAATATTGTTTTTCGATATGAATTACCGGCCAGCCAACAAAGTTGTGTTCTGTTGTTGCCTAAATGAAGGCGTTTACAGCACCTGTATTGCGCCTTTATTTATGCAATTTATCAAAAATTCTTATTATTTTCATGAATCAAGAGGTGTCCTGAAAAATCCTGATTTTTAATTTCGCGTTGTCCTGATTTTTGACGGAACCACCTGGCACCCCTGATGCACAGACACACATAGACTTATTTTCAAAATGGATGCCAGATTTTTACTCCTTAACACCTGACATCCCTGTACGTCGTAAACAAGAATAAGGGGGACAGACAAGGTTGCCGAAATCACAGAAAAATCTGTAATTTCATAGAATTTTGTGCAAATTTTTATCACAGAATCTGAGTCACAGAACACAGAATTATGAAATATTCACATATTTCACAGAATTTTTGAATTTTGAATAGGTTTTCAAAATTATTATCTTTTAAGCCAGTATAAAATTTGGATTTCTTACTTTGAATTAGCAAAAAATTATAAGATTGGCAATGTTAGTTGATTTTTCTCAATTAAAATGTAAAAAAAAATCAATCCACCAGGATTTTTAATGAAATTAAAGGGTGATGCGGTGAAAATAAGGTCAATATCAACGCGACGTTTTTCTTTCAATTTTGCATTAAAAAAAACCTGAACACCCCTCATTTTGAAGGTGTGTGTGTGTGTAGAATGTTGCTCCTATTTTGATTTTGGAATTCACTCTTCAGTTGTCAAAATGTCGTCCAAGGAAGAAGAGCAGCGTATCGAAATTTTGCTTGCGCATCCGAGCTACTCGCACGCAAAGCTTGCAAAATCGCTAAAAGTTGCCAAATCAACCGTTACAAATGTAATTAAAGTGTTTGGGGAACATTTGTCGACAGCCAGAAAGTCTGGATCGGGGGGAAATCGAAAACCGGAAGCCGCTGAGACGACAAAGAGAGTTGCCGGTAGTTTCAAGCGAAACCCTAACCTCTCCCTCCGAGATGCCGCAAATAAGCTGGGTGTATCGTCTACAACCGTGCATCCAGCCAAAAAACGAGCCGGACTATCGACTTAGAAGAAGGTAGTGACTCCAAATCGCGATGATAAACAAAATACGACGGTCAAAGCGCGATCCCGAAGGCTGTACACGACAATGCTGACGAAGTTTGACTGCGTGGTAATGGACGACGAAACTTACGTCAAAGCCGACTACAAGCAGCTTCCGGGACAGGAGTTTTATACGGCAAAAGGAAGGGAAAGCTAGCAGATATTTTCAAGTACATGAAACTGTCAAAGTTCCCGAAGATATATCTGGTTTGGCAAGCCATCTGTGCCTGTGGCTTGAAAAGCAGCATTTTCATAGCTTCCGGGACTGTCAACCAAGAAATTTACGTGAATGAGTGTTTGAATAAACGCCTGCTGCCTTTCCTGAAGAAACACGGTTGTTCCGTACTGTTTTGGCCGGATTTAGCATCTTGCCATTACGGTAAAAAGGCCATGGACTGGTACGCCGCCAACAACGTGCAGGGTGTTCCCAAGGACAAGAACCCCCCTAACACGCCAGAGCTCCGCCCAATTGGCTATTGTCAAGCGGAACTTAAAGAAGACCAAAAAAAACTGCTAAGGACGAGCAGCAGTTTAAGGTAAACTGGCTTTCTGCGGCGAAGAAGGTGGACAAGGTGGCTGTACAAAATCTGACGGCAGGGGTTAAGTGTAAGGCCTGGCAATTCGGATTTGGAAAAGAGGAATATTTTTCCTGAATTTTATACTAATTAAACTTGAAAAAGAAATTTAATTTGATTTTTTTTCAATAAACGATTTCACCGATTTACACACGTTTTCCCTTGACCAAATTTTGGTCGTATCACCCTTTAGGAGCGCTATGGTATAATAAACAGAACGTCCAGATTTTGGGTGATCCATGCTTATAAGAAGAATTGAATTAGAAACTTCTTTTTCTCTTTTTTTTTCTTTCTTAAATCATCCGTGAATTTGATGATATTCATTCTAAGCAAAACATATTTGAAAGCTTTTACGAGACAAATATTGATGAACTTAAAATGACTTTCAAAAAAATTAAAATTATGAAAGCTTTGGGGGGAGATGGTATTTTCTATATTCCTGTTAAAATATTGCCTGAAAGCACTTTAAATTTTATGTAAAAATTTTCAATAAATGTCTTCTCTTGGCTTATTTTCCCAATAAATGGAAAAATGTCAAAATAACCTCCAATGTTAAAACCTGGAAAAAGTTCTTCTGAGCCTTCATGTTATTGGCTAATTAGTTTGCTTCCTTCTTTAAATAAACTATTTGAGAGAGTCCTATTTTGAATAGAATGATGATATGCAGTTCCGATAGCTGCTGCGCGACTAGGAAGAAATCCATCCAGAGGATTCAGAACAAGGTTGTGAAAATAATTTTGTTGCTTCGCACAGGACCGACAACATTACAATTGATCTGAACACTTAATTAACTGTAATAAAATAACTTGAATGTAATGATTAAGAGACCAAAAATAACATAATTAAAAAAAACTTTAATAAAGGACATTCTTAAACACAAAAACTCAAAAATTTATGAATTTACCCACCCCATTATAAATTTTACAAACTAGTAATTTCAGTTTTTTTTCTGTATTTTCAATTTCTTAAAAATTAATGCTTCAGTTTGATTGCTTTTCTCTTATCGTCAGACTTTTCAACTTCCCCTATTATCTTTGAGACAAAGATTTTGTTTGGCATGTTAAGTCTTTAACAAACTTCCAATGTCCACGTCCCGACTATAAAACAAATCTTTAAGTAAGATTTCAGTTTAACCTTTAAACACTCCTCCGTGATCTTTTCGAAATAGATTTGCTCCAACAATTTCCTTCCAGGGCTATTAGAAATAAAGTTAGGCACGGTTCTTGTCAGATAGAAATGTATTCGGACAGAATCATTAATCTTAACTAACAATAGCCTCTACCATCGAAATCCTCCACCTCCTTTATATTTCCCTTGAACCCGAAGCCACACCGACTGGATGATACCCACGAAAGTGTGGTATGTGTGCATTTTTGAACCATTTATCATCCCATTTGTCAAATTATTGAACTGAACCCCACCTGTTGCACTCTCGTTGAACTCATAGCCGAAGTTATTGGATTGTTCTTCTGTTACTTCTGCCTCAATAAAGCAGAAAGTAATCTATGGGGTGAAAAAACATAGAAATTAAACTCGGAAGAAACGCGAGTGCGCTGTTTGAGCGTCAAGCCGATATAAGAGTGGATGATCTATAGCACTTTTACAATTTTCAGAGTGGAAGAAAATGATTGCTATACCAGAAGAACACAGCAAATGAACTTCGGAAGCTGTCAATTCAGCTGGTCGTTGGTATTGCGCCTATTGAAATGTCATGTTGCCCATTACGGAATTGATCGGAACGAGGAGAAAAATGGCGCGTAGTGGGAAGGAACTGCAAATGGATCTATTGGCGGAAATCTGTAACAGGAAAATGGGGAGCAATCGAGTTGAATAAGCTCTAGACTGGGGAGTAAAGTGCAATCATCTCAGCGGTGTGCAGTGATAAATTCATTAAATTATTGTTTCATCTTGTCGGATGTTGAGTTCTCGTAGAAGAGTGGCTTGGAATTCTGCAGGCCAATGAATAGCAGGTTTCTTTCCGGGCACTCGTTCATGTAAGATTCCATTAGATAGTGCCGTTTCAGCATTTTTGACCTATACAATGACATAGGTATCTACTTATTGGGATGTTGGCAGAATGAATTATTGGATATGACTTGGTTTCAAATGATTTAATCATCAAAAATAACTATTATTTTAGATTTTATTAAAATAGTGATATTGAGTGAGCGATAGTAGGCAGTAGACTGATTCGATTTGGGGACATTTTTGAATTTCTCGAACCTTGAGGTCTTAAAAGGTTCGGTTTGGCTCAAAACTCATCCATGATTTTTTGCAGAATTTTTAAGTAACGTTTACATGAGTAAACTTGAACTTTTATGGTTGTATGGGAAAATTAAATATTTCGTACTAAAGAATCAACATCAATTTTGTGTCTTCTGTGGAGCCAAGTCAGCGAATGGTTTTTGTGCCAATTTATAAATTCGCATTAGGAAATTTTCCGCTGAACATTTCTTTCGAAGACTGTAACTTTGTATCTTATAAGGCAAACAAGTTATTAGCTGTTTAACAGGGGTATGTCTTTTGAAATTGATAAGCAATAAATTCAATTGAATTTATTGTTAATCAATGCCTGAAGACATACCTCTGATAAACAGTTTATAACTTTTTTGCCTTATAAGATACAAAATTAAGGTTTTGGACAAAGTCGTTCAGCGGAAAATTACTATATGAAAAATGGCACAAAAATCATAAGCAGGCTCAACTCCACAAAAGGAACAAAATTTATGTTGATTTTTCAGTACGAAATATCCTATTTTCCCATACAAATCTAAAATTTTAAAACTACTCATGTTAACGTAACTTAAAAATCCTGCAAAAAAAATCATGGATGAGTTTTGAGCCGAAACGAACTTTTTTAGACCTCAGGGTTTGAGAAATTCAAAAATGACCCCAAATAGAATCATTGTAGTAGTCAATGAGTTCAGCTTTACGAACAAAATAGACGACAGTTAACAGCATTACGAGCAAAATAGACGTCAAATATCCATTTTTCTACTAAGATGGGACCAAGATAACGGTCAGAGACATTTCTCTTTTTACTCGCTCTTGAAAGTAAAAAAGAGAAACGGAAAACATTAGTAGAACATGAAACCTTTAGAGCTCTGTATAGAGTTCGAAATGATTTATTTTTAAAAAAAATCCAGTATTTTTTTTTTCTTTTTTAAAAAAACGAACTCACACAGATAGGATCACAGTGAAACTTCATTTTTCTTTGAAGAGATCTAAATTCTACTTAAACACTACAGCGCACATCTTTCAAGGATATAATGGCTTACTAATGCTAACACCACTAACCCACAGAAAGAGTACTAATGGGTGATACGGTCAAAATTTGGTCAAGGGAAACGCGTGTAAATCGGTGAAATCGTTTATTTAAAAAATCAAATTAAATTTCTTTTTCAAGTTTAATTAGTATAAAAATTAGGAAAAATATTCAGTTAGGCTTCCGCTTTTCCAAATCCGAATTGGCGGGCCTTAAGCTTAACCTCTGCCATCAGATTTTGAACAGCCACCTTGTCCACCTTCTTCGCCGCGGAAAGCCAGTTTGCCTTGAACTGCTGCTCGTCCTTAGCAGTTTTTTTTTTGTCTTCTTTAGGTTCAGCTTGACAATAGCCCAGTATTTCCAAATGGGCGGAGCTCTGGCGTGTTGGGAGGGTTCTTTTCCTTGGAAACCACCTGCACGTTGTTGGCGGCGTACCACTCCATGGCCTTTTTACCGTAATGGCAAGATGCCAATTTCGGCCAAAACAGTACGGAACAACCGTGTTTCTTCAGGAAAGGCAGCAGACGTTTATTCAAACACTCTTTCAGGTAAATTTCTTGGTTGACTGTCCCGGAAGCTATGAAAATGCTGCTTTTCAAGCCACAGGTACAGATGGCTTGCCAAACCAGATATTTCTTCGCGGACTTTGACAGTTTCATGTGCTTGAAAATATCTGCGACCTTTCCCCTTCCTTTTGCCGTATAAAACTCCTGTCCCGGAAGCTGCTTGTAGTCGGCTTTGACGTAGGTTTCGTCGTCCATTACGTCGTCCATCCTTCGTCAGCATCGTCGTGTACAGCCTCCGGGATCGCGTTTTGGCCGTCGTATTTTGTTTATCATCGCGATTTGGAGTCACTACCTTCTTGTAAGTCGATAGTCCGGCTCGTTTTTTGGCTCGATTCACGGTTGTAGACGATACACCCAGCTTATTTGCGGCATCTCGAAGAGAGAAGTTAGGGTTTCGCTTGAAACTACCGGCAACTCTCTTTGACGTCTCAGCGGCTTCCGGTTTTCCATTTCCCCCCTATCCAGACTTCCTGGCTGTCGACAAACGTTCCCCAAATACTTTAATTACATTTGTAACGGTTGATTTGGCAACTTTTAGCGATTTTGCCAGCTTTGCCCAAAACTTTTGGCAGCTGTCATTATTTTTGATTTTGTCGAAACGAGTTGAGTTTTAACTGTTCTGATGTGAGAAATAGTAAAATTCTAGAGATTTTGTGCCCGGGATGCAATTACAAAAAAGCAATATTTTGCAGATAACCCTGGGTGATAAACTGCCCTGTCTGGAGGTTTCCAAAAAGTAGGCCAAAGAAGACGACAACCATGATTGCTCAGGAGAAGGATCTATGATGGTTTGAGCATTCAAGTTCAGTAAGTAGGTAGTAGGTATTCTACTTCGGAAATCTCTCCGAGTCCCTAGAAAAGGCAAACATATTTTAGAATTGTTACCGGTTTGAAATAAGTAAACAAAAACGAGATCTGAAATAACCGAAATTACAAAGTGTCGTTTACACAAGACAACGTTTGAAATATTTTGACTGATGCAATGCAAATAATTGCGGGTCTCCTGATGCCCGGGCGAATAAATGATAATTGAACTCAAAATTAAATGGTAGATATAGAAATAAGATTTTCCAAACGTACTGGTTTTCGAGATGGAAGAACAGAACATTCTAGGACCTTTCCGAATTAAAAATGTCCCCATACGCGTGATGTCGCTAATGATCCTTTATCCTTCTTCTTCAACTATCGAAGGTATTGTTTTTGCTCAAAACTGCCTCTCCTATTTAGGAAAACAAGAATCAAACATTAAATGAAGTCTTTTCTTCAATTATGATTTTTACCTCCTTTAACTTAAAATTAAAACTACAATTTAGACTTCGGCGCTGAAGTAAATGATAGGGATAACGTTTGAGAGCGCTGTATTTAAAAACACAATCCACTATTTATGAACTCACTTATGCCCACGCAGGGTAAATTTGGTAAACAACAAGTTTGATACAGAGTTTACAAGTTAAATTGACACATGGGATTACATTCAGTTACTTGCAGGTAGAATGTAAAGTGCACACAGAAAAAAAATCTGAGCTTTACATGTCATGTAAAGTTTGATTTCATGTAAAAATCAGTCATATGTGTTGTATATTATAAAGCAGCCCTGAAAAAAAACCATGCGTTTCTCATTCGGATCAATTTGTTGTATTTTTACATGACTTTTGCCGGAAACGATGTGTGAAATCAAAAACGTCGTAGGCGCACACAGAGTGTGTCTAATTGTTTGCCGATTTTTATAAAAATAAAAAGGGAAATTCTTTGAAAACTATTCACAACATATATAAATTATGTTTTATTGCTTTTTTGGAAGAAAAAATTCAAAATAGTATATTACTCGATTAAATTTCATAAACTTTATTGGATAGAAGTGCTATTTTGTTCAAAGCTACAGTTCACCTCTTGTCCCTTATTCAATTTTTTTAATATAAGAATAACTCTAACCGATAAGGTTGATATGAAATCTTACAATTAAAAATGAATGGCCCGAAAAGAAGTCATATTATGGTTTAAATAAAATATTGCAGAATAAGGTCAACAATATTCACAATTTGTTGTAACCAAAATTTCAGCACAAGAAAGCTTTTATTCTTTTTATTCTTGAATTTTAGTATTACCTTTTAAAAATCAAATAAAATCAGGTTCATAGATTTTTAAACAAGTGAATCGTTGGGAATGGTTTAATATTCAAAACAACAAATGACAAGTGTCATTGCAAAGAATATTTTAATATTCAACAAATAACAAGTAATATAATTCAAATATCATACTGGATAAACTTCGTGCTATGTTTTGGAAAAGAAATGAAAAAAAAATGTTTTCAAAATCATCCATCCAAAAAGTATTAACGGAACAAAAAAAAATCAGATATACCCTGTAGCAGAATCGTTTCACAAACAAACACCAAACGGCCGACTGGTAAGAAGCAAGTTCGATTTGATGAGTCAAGAAAATGCCGTTTTTAATCTGGAACTCGTGGATTTCGGTTGGGTAAACCTTTATGAGTATCTTTTTAATCATTGTCATGCTTTATTACAAGGCTGATGGCTAGAAGTTAATAAATAAACAACAATTCAAAAATTAAAAAGGAATAATGAGCCGGAACGGTTTCATTGTTATGGTCATCTAAATTCACAATGTTATTTTTTACGTTTCGGGAGTTTACATTACGTCAAAGCCATGTAAATTTAGTAGAAATAACTTGTTCCATTTATTTGCATGTTATAACATGTAATTATTTAATACTGTGCATTAGACTGAGTCGATTTGGGGTCATTTTCGAATTTCTCGAACCCTGGGGTCTCAAAAGCTTCGTTTTGGCTTAAAACTCATCCATGATTTTTTGCAGAATTTTTAAGTAATGTTTACATGAGTAAATTTGGACTTTTAGGTTTGTATGGGAAAATTGAATATTTTGTACTGAAAAATCAACATCATTTTTGTTTCTTCTGTGCAACCGAGCCAGCTGGTGGTTTTTGTGCCAATTTATAAATTTCTTACAGGAAATTTCCGCTGAACAACTTTGTCGAAGACCGTAAATTCGTATCTTATTGCACAAAAAAGTTATTAGCTGTTTAACAGGGGTATGTCTTTTGGCATTGATAAACAATAAATTCAATTGACACCACTGCTTGTGCCCCGCGAAGTATTGCATGAAAAGTAGTCATGCAATACCTCGCAAGGCACACAACAGTGGTGTCTATTGAATTTATTGTTTATCAATGCCAAAAGACATACCTCTGTTGAACAGCTAATAACTTTTTTGCCTAATAAGATACGAATTTACAGTCTTCGACAAAGTTGTTCAGCGGAAAATTTCCTGTAAGAAATTTATAAATTGGCACAAAAACCACCAGCTGGCTCGGTTGCACAGAAGAAACAAAAATGATGTTGATTTTTCAGTACAAAATATTCAATTTTCCCATACAAACCTAAAAGTCCAAATTTACTCATGTAAACATTACTTAAAAATTCTGCAAAAAATCATGGATGAGTTTTGGACCAAAACGAAGCTTTTGAGACCCCAGGGTTTGAGAAATTCGAAAATGACCCCAAATCGACTCAGTCTACTGTGCATGTCATTACACGGTATTTGATTCAGAAGTTATGACATGTAAATTTCATAACAAAAGATTGGTTCACTGCAAATGACGTGTAAATGAAATTACTCGTATGGCATACGAAATTTACATGAAAAAGCTTTATAATTACATGAAAACACCCGATTCCTTTCTACACATGTTTTTACATGTAATGTTACATAAATCTTCTAAACTGAGAATATTTATTTGTGTTTTTACAAGTCTTATCAAGCGATTTCTGTTTTTGATTTCAAAAACCCAAAATTACGTGCAAAGCATTTAACATTACTATTTTTTTCTGTGTACAAATGAGGAAATCTGATGTCAATTGATGTGAAACTTTAACCTCAACATATTTGCCTTTCTACCTACCTATTATCCACGTTATCAAGAGCCCAAAAGGGAATCGCCTTTTTCACCCGAAAGAACACTTTCTGGCTTAAATTTCCCGAGACAATTTGCACCAAAATAAATTGCACTTGCTTTTATTTGTTTTGATTTTGTTTCTTCGCAGGGTTGCCCAATTTTAACCTTACACATAATTTTACATCTTCTTAAATTTAAATTTAGGTCCATTTTATAAGTTTATATTCAATATGATTGAAAATTACATCTTCAATGGATTAGATAATGTTACAGATAAGTCTTTCGAAAATTATGGCCCGTAAGCTTGGGTGTTTGTTAAGTTTAGATTAAAAATGATGTGAAATTAAGTCAATTCCTAATTAAGGCGAATAATAATTAGGTTTTCATGCGTTTCTGTCTCGAGTAATATTATAAATTTTTTGGTGTGTAGCTCTGCACACGATGATACAAACAACATACTTTGTTCAGCAAAGTTTAAGTGTGCAAAAATCCGTATCTTTTGATGGTATCGATATTGAATTTATTTTACCTTAGGTACACATTTTGAGCAGTTGAATATAATATAGTTATATGTTTGTAATGATTCATTAGCCATTCAAGAAATACAACATTTTGCTTGTTTAAGCGTTTAGCTTCGAAATAATTGGCAGTCTTCAATCGAGAAACCTACTGGAAGGAAATATTTTTCATATCATTTCCTTCCACTTATAATTTCTATTCGAAAACAATCCAACCCTTCGGGAGATCCAATAAATCATAAGAAATCACATTTTATTGGGGCCTGAAAGCATTTTGCAAAACGGAGCCACGGAACTGCCCAAATTAGGACCCTGCCAGGCCAGGGGTCTCATTGAATAAATTGCCAAATCTGCAAAAGGTGCCATCCACCCCGAATGTCTCCGGGGGGCGTTCACCTTTTGTAAACTTTTTTCCGTTTTACTGTGCGCGAAAAATGATTCCACATTCCGGGCAACAATTCCGACACTCGTTAATTCGCTGCCATCAGAAAGTAATCACCGCCGAAATTATTCAAAACCTTTCCAATTTGCGATGAACGGCTTCCGCACTTGGCACCTGTTTGGGGTTATTTTTTAAATTTATTTTCATTTCTGAAGTCGATTCCCGAAAAACCAGCTAGCATTTTAGTTTGTGGGCCGCACATTTCGTAGAGGTCCCGGATTAATTAATTAGATATTTCGACAAGCTACACAACAGTTGCCACCAACACGGGTCGTTTTCGTTAGCCGCTGGACATTTGGAGCTGGCTGGATCTCAGGTGGAAAAATCTTATTTTGGCCGAGCGATTTTTTCTTGTTTTTTGAAGTTGTACCCGAAAAAAAAAGGAAAAATTGAACCTACCACAAAACCCGATACACCCGATGGCAGAAGACAGAAGTTGGAACCAAACAACAAAACTGGTTCCCTCTGTCAGCGCCTTGAGGGGCGAATCTGCTCGCAAAATCTGCGATAATTTATCTCATTTCTTCCGAAATGACAATCTATTATTTTTATTTTTATCCATTATCTTGATTCCGATGGCTGCCGGAATAAAACTGCGCGTCTTCTGGATCCCGAAAGGAAGGCAGGGAGGCAAAAGGACGTCCCAGCAAATGCTGCTGCTGCTGCTCGTCGAGATCCTGGCCTGTTGATAATAATATTGGCGAGAGCAGGCCAAACCAAATTATATGAAGTTGAGCGGAAAAAAGCCCTCCGCTGCTGTTTCAAAGCCAACGAGCGAAATGCAATTCCGAAGGGTTAGCGAAAATAATTGCCATATCGGGCCGATCCGTTGTTGGTTGAGGAAAGTGAGTTCCTTTTCCGTTCTGTTCTTACCGGGCGGCCTGTTCTTATCATAGGGTAACATTCTAAACCGAATGCTAAGATATACATATAAAAAGTAGCAAATGCAATTTTTTAGCGTACCATAGGGTCGTCTTCAATGTCCCACACTGTTCCGTTCAATTTCAACTTCAATAACCAAGAGATCATTAGTTATAAAAAATATCTGAAAAAAAAACTTTAGTAACCCTACCAAATCGAGATCCATTCACCTTCAACCCCTATAGAGCTGCAAAGCTGCGATGCATTCAATCTCGAGATCGGAGATCAGCAAAAAAAACGAAGAAGGACGGGATCCGTTACCATATTCACTGAAGAAATACCCATTTGAAGGGTCCTTGAAGGGACTGACAGCAGCACGGCAATAATGGTGAGGAGACGTTCTTTGGCTGCAGACGACAATCCACTCGGCACTCGGGGGAACCATTCAAATTAGCTAGTTTAAATAATTCGATTGACACCGGCCGGCTGGACGGGAGATCGTGGATAGCGTGAGTCGGGAATCAATCAATTGCAAATTTGCATTTCTTTTTTGGGAGTTTCTTCTCTTTTCCATAGGGTTCGTGGATTATTATGGCGTTGAAGTCTTTCGAAAAGTTGGTTTTTCCAAATCGAGACTGCCATATGCCGTTGGAAATCTGAAAAAATATTTTCCCGTGGGGTTGTAAGTTTTTCGACGGATGAATAGTTTTTATAAATTAATTTTGAAAAAATGCGTAGTTGCATGATTGGGAGAGCAAAAATTTGCTTTCTCACAAAGACTTTACCAAAAACGAAAGACAACTGTGTTCGAATGTTTTGAATTTCAGAGCATTTTTGGTGATGATCTACGTGCACATTTAAGATAAAATAATATATTTAAAGGTTGAAACTTAAAGTGTAGATTGAGATGCAATTTCTAAATTATGATAAACCGAAAAGCAAAGTAAATCTTATGCCTTTTTAACGATTTTAGGCATTCAATTTATTTATTTTTTTTTTTTTGAGATTTTCATTTGAACATCAAACTATACCTTATGGATGATGTTTCTGTCTCGTGAGTCATCGATCTGCAAAAGATATGTTCCTAAATGTTATTGACCTGTGTGCTGCTTATAAGTATTTGACATGCCAAATTGAATATACACGCTTACTTTTGGCTACCCCTTAACGAATACTTTTGACCCGTTATTTGATAAGACTGGGAGAACTCCTTTTTAAGGATAAAGTCGCTGTACCCTTTAAGGGGTACTCAGCCTCATAACGCTTGTAGCGAATCAAAATTACCCCTTATTTCAAACGCTCATACCGGATGAAAATTATCCCTTATTTGAGACGCCTTCGTATGGTGGAAATTTCAGGAGTTGCTTATGAAAAATATGTTTGCTGATACATAAATCACCACAAAATATCATGTTCCATTAAGTTTAATCAAATATTACAATAAAAAAATTCATTTACCAATTTTTATTTACCATCCATGTTTCCGGTTTCACTCATCGGCTACAAATATTTACCGCCCTCGTCCGGATCTGTGCAGTTCTGAAATAATAACATAAATAATTAAAATCTCACAAAGGAAGCAAAATAAATATACAATAAAATACTTACAATCTTCCCCATCAATGACAGCTTACCGGACAATTAATAACGATTTCAATGTAACATCTAAATCTACCCCTTTGAAGCAGACTCGAGCTTTTTGAAATAAGGGGTAATATTGACCCGAAAAAGTGATCCGTTATTTGACAGATCGTGGAGGTTCTCAATAACGAGTCAATTTTACGCCTTTGAGGGGTAGCCAAAAGTTAGCGTGTACTTTTTAATAATTTCTAGCGTCCGTAAATTGCACCGGTGGGAGGAGTAGGCCATGATTTGTCGGCAACGGTCGTGTTTTATTTTCTTTCCGTCGTTCAAAATTATTATTTTTGATATTTTAGTGTGATATTTAAGATAGGTGGAAAATTGGTCTGCATCGTGCTACCATCCCGCGCGGTTAAGTTTTTTTTCCTCTCCCTACGAATTGGGAAAGAAGTCTGGGACTTGGGAATAGAATCAGAAAGTGTGGTTTTCCATTCTAAATAATTTGCTTAGGTAGTGCAACTTTAAGTTATCATTTAAATTTAAAAATAACAGTGCTAAAACGACAAAAATGCTATCAAATATAGTGAATAGCTATGCGAAAAATAATGGTTTTAATCGAAAGATGGCCTGTGCTTGAAGAGGGATCGAGGTTGAGATGCATATAACAAGTGCAAAAGAAAGTATTCTGAATAGAAACCAGATTTGGGGTTACCAAGTTAAATTTGTATCAAATGCATGCAATTTTGTGATGAAATAGTAGTGCAAGTAGAAAAAAATGGCTCCACGAAGAATTTTTTCTATGGCTTCATCATCTTTGCGGTGGGTAAACAGGGGAGGAAGTGAAGTGAAGTGCAAGTGTAGTTGGTGAGAAGAAGAGCCGCGAACGAAGAAAAGGGCTATAGGCCAAGTTAATATTCGAGCAGTTGATTCAAATTTCCAAAGCCTACTACTGTTCGTTTGCTGATGGTCTTCTGAATGATAAAACAAGGCGTTTTATGTTCGAACTGGATGTTCTGAACTGAGTAGGTGCTCGCAAGATGGGAGAAGTCGATCAATAGAACTCAAATGATTCCCAAAATTTCAGCCGTAAACAAATGCAATTTTCTCAGGGAATAATGGTCCAATTTTTGAATGTAATACACCGTTGGAAAGGTAATTTTCTGAACCTCTAAAATGGGTTCAAAAGTTTACACGGTTAATTTAAATTAGCAAAAAATGGGTAATTGTTGAAAAAAATGAATTTTTGAAATGGGGGGTGGTCAGATAGTATTCGACATCCCGAGCAACTTTGCCGAAGACAGTAACCCTCTAGGACTTCAATTGACGGAAATATATTTATGCCCACCAGTTTGTATAGAGATGCCCCATAGTGCGTGAGGGGGGGGGGGGGTCAGGTGAATGTGGGGCAAAGGGGAGAGGTTTCGTAGACAAATAATTCTTCATCAAAATACCTGATTGGTAAAATAATACTCTTATACAACATATTTTTTTAAAATGGTGGGGGGGGTCAGATCTGGGCTTGGGGGGGGGTCAGATAGTATTTGACATTCTGAGCAACTTTGCCGAAGACAGCAATCCTCTAGGACTTCAATTGGTGGAGATATATTTTTGTCCACCAGTTTGCATGGAGATGCCCCATAGTGCAGTGGTGCCCCGGATTGTCAGAACTAAGGTGTTGGTAGGGAGAATCTGTTTATCCGTTTTTCTTTTGAATCGATAGACGCTGATGACTCCTTGGTTTGCCAGATCTTTTTCCAGAGCCTCGTTGGTGGCACCGGCAGCTTCTCGGCATGTAACCACTCACTTGCAGGTGTTGAGAGATGGGTGGAAATTGATTGTTACGGGAGTGTTATCTATTAGCTGTTTGACAGCCAATAGTTTTTTCACTTGTTTTTGCGATCTGATTTTCAGTAGGTGGGATTTTCCTTGGTCGCACGGATGTCCTCCGACGATTTGTCCAGCTGCATTTTCGAGATGATGTATGGGTATTTCGGCAATTTTGCAGGTGATTCGGGCTTGAGCAGGAGAAACTGTATTGCTCCGTGTTCTCCCTTGGAGTCGACCATTCTGGGATCTGTCATCTGTCGTTTGTTGGAGGTCGAGGGTTGTGGAGAATATCCCCACGGTAAAGGGTTTTCCACCATGGCTTTGGCCATGCACTTGTCTCCTGTGTAGGCTTGATCGGTAGAAGTGGGAAAACTTTTCAGGTTCACGAAAGAAAGTCACTATAATCAGCCGTCCGTGATAGAGAGAGATACATATATGCTACTCAAGGTTTGCGCGGAATACACGTCTGAACGCGACGCGGGATCGAGGTGAACTGTGCCTAATCTCGCTTCGTGCCACTACTCTAAGAATGCATGAAGTGGTTGAAGTCAACAAGGTCACATGTTTACCGAAAGACATAAACCCATAATACTGTCCAGAGATTCGTCCAATCGAAACTCTTGGGATTAGACAAAGGCAACTCTTATAAAATACATGAAACCAGCGCACAGCGGCCTAAAAGGGCAAAAACTGTAATTTTTTTTCCTGGTGCCTTTGTCTTTCATTTTAGCTCAAGAATGTTTTCAAAACAATATGCAAATTAATACCTTCAACATACTTAATAACGTGAAAGCATCAAAAATAAGTCAAAGTCTACCTACAGTGAAAAAAAAAATCCAACTTTTTTGTTGCAAGAGATAAGGCTTCATTTTCTTCCACAAAATTGTAGAATAATTGTATAACAAGTATAACTTTGATGAAAACATCAAAACTCTATGTCTGTTTAAATCAGAGTTATAGAGGTTTTATTTTGAAAGTTATTAGAAAAATTCTTTAAAGTAGTTTTTTAAACTTGACTATTGATAGATGAGGATTTCCATGAATAAGGTGTAATAAACATTTTTTGAGACATTCAAATCACACGTTTTGCTCAAGATTTCAACATTTTATGATGTTTCCTAGCAGAGTTGCAACTTTAAGTTTAATTTTTTCTCTACTTCACGAGCGTTTATTGCAAAGTGGATTTGCTATAAACACTTCAACTTTACAAAACTAGTATTTTTTCGATAAACAAAAATGTATCTAATGTGTATCATGTGCAGTATCACATATTGATCGATCTCATCACTATTGGTCACCCTGATGCGCCACTTAAACGCCTAAAGGTATAGTGTCCAGCTGAACCCTTCAACCACCGCTTGAATGATTGGTGCCGTGACCAGGATGGGAAGCTTTCGCCATGAGTTTGTTACTCTTGCAGCGTTAAGCTACCCCGACCTGTAACCTGCAACGTAACCTAGCCTCGATCACGCTTGGTCTACTACACCCGACAGTAAGCCGCCGTTAATATAGTGCCTTCGAAAGCAACATCACCCAACCACAGATGACCCTTTTGGTGTACCGCAACCCGTCAACAGCCTGCTGTAACAACCCGATTCCGGTTCAAAATGTCTCCAGTCCATTACCCACTGATCCAGCCTATATAACGAAAAATAAAGCAACCCGGGTGGGTTGTACTGGTATTCAGGTCCAATACCAGCCACCCGGGAATCGTCTGCTGTGCTGGCTATCCGACCAGTATTACGCTACGGACGGTTTGTCGCAGTAAATCTGCATCCAGGGATCTCTGTCAGCCCTATTTCCCAGATGAGCCGGAATCCAATTTTACCCAGTCCCGAGACAAACAGCTTTCGAGCCGAAACGTTGAATTGTCTTACCGAGGAACTAAGCCATCCACTTCAACTAGCATCCACGGCCAGAAATACGTCTCGAATGGAAAGCACTGTCGAGAATCAGCCAACCGGGAACCTGCCGCACTGATCGCCGATCAGTGCTCGCTTCATCTTCATCCCAGAAGAATTGATGATCCAGATCTCACCCCATGGTTTCTGAATCCTGTACCCAGCAACAGAAGGAGATCCGATACAATGTCCGTCCAGTTCCGAGCCAACCTGCCCCGTAGTGCCTTAGATATCCTGCTAAAAATCGGTTGGTGTACTGCTTAAAAAAATCTATGGTGTACTGCTATCTCAAATCAAAACAAAAGCTAGGACTACTAGTGATAAAACAGTCGTTTTAGGTGGCCGGTATGACCGATCTCATCACTATTGGTCACCCTGATGCGCCACTTAAACGCCTAAAGGTATAGTGTCCAGCTGAACCCTTCATCCACCGCTTGAATGATGCCAAGTTTTTTGTTTTTATTGTCTTTGTTTTATATTGTTTTAATTCGCGGGAAAAGTTGAAATGGATTGTGAATACGAAATAAAATTTCTCTTTTAGTTTCGGACGTCCCACAGAAAAGTAGTGTTTCATTTCCTATCCGCAATAGCTTGGATAAAACACATATCGTCCTGATTTTTGGATCATAGTTACTTAAAGTTTCATGTTGCCCTAAACTGTAAAAGACATTTGTTATCCCATGGGGCAAATCCATTTCCACCATAAGGAACCGCCTCCAGCTTGCCTCTGAAGCAAGTGCAACAATCAGCCCAGGGCGGCTAAAGCCTCAAGGTAGATGTGTTAGCCTGAAGGTGTTGTTTTCTGCAACAATGTTGCATCGCAAAAACGACGGTACATAACTACCAGAGTGATCATAAATTTTACCTTTAGCGCCATTATCGCTATCTACACTTTTCGATCGATGTGTGTGTATCTACCAGATGCAGAGAAATTGTTTATGTGAATCCGTTACTGATTGAGCCTATTTGGAAAGGTGGATTACGAAAACCTTCCGTGGGTTAGGGAAGATTAAAACGATTGACGTAGATCGCTTCACACTCTTGAGGTGGTTGATTCTGATTGTAAAGACGCATTTTTTACACTTTTTTCAACAGTGCCACCAACTTCCAACGAACCTAGATCGAGTAACTGATCCTCGTGCGCCCGTGAGTGGGAGAATGAGTCGATCGTGCCTACAAAAGGTGCTAAAAGGTATCTCACTCTTCTGCGAGCCTCCTCGGGATCGGTTATTTAGCAGCGGAACGGAAAATTGTGTAAATTACACGGACAACGTGTCTTGAACCATCATGTTGCATACTTGAATGGTACCAGATTACAGCTGGTAAATCCGTGATCGCTCTATTGCAGCAGCGGCAGCAACGATCATACGTGTATAATTACGAAGCCACGATTTGACCTAATCATAGGGCAGCACGCGTCTTTGGCCGTGACTCTTCTTAGAACTGAAGGAGGCTCGGTGAAGCATCGATATTATCCCAATGTTATTTTTCTTCGGCGCAGATGACCCACAAGAAGACTAACGTTGTTGCTGTTATGTCTTCACTTTTGTTAGGATGGAATTATTCAAAATTCCTAAACTACATCTGAGCGAAAATGTAATGAATTTTAAAAGTTTGTTGAACTGAAGATTTGTGATTTTTTCAGTTATGTAGATTGAAACTAAAATTCCCAAGCGTGTAGCTTGAACGAAAAATTTTCATTTGTAATTATAAAGATTAGTTCCAAGATAAGAATCCGAATCGTCCTGTCGACTTCCTATGGGGCTTGACCCATAGATAGACTAGAACCAATTCGAGAGAAGGCTCAATTATCGCTACTTCACACCCGGCTTATCTTTGGAGGGCATTTTTGGACCGAGGAAGTCCAGCAGCAGGAGATCTTAGTACGACGACGACGTCGAAAGGTGGGAGCACTTGATTGTTCTCGAAAAAAAGAGCATACAAACCATTCGTTTCGTTTGAGTTTCCTATCCATTTTTGTTTGGAAGCCACTTCACGGATCGGATCGTGGGATCGCGCACGAGTTTTTTCTTCACCCGTTTTTTCTTGCCCAATTTTTTCCTCCTCATTTCTATATGCTATATATGACGGATGACGATCAATTCCGGCTCGACTTTCGTGCACTTTTTTTTCGGCGGCAGCAGTCAGTTGGATAAAGACGATTCGGATAGAGAGAGCGAGACAGAGCGAGGGAAACGATTTGATTATTACCGGGCAATTATGACGATGATGATGGTGCTTTTGTCCCGCGCGACTGGAAATTGGATTCCATGATACTTTCAATCCATCCATCCATCCATCTAGCCATTCGTCGAAAATTGTCCCGATGCATAGTGGTCAAAAGTTGATAATTTATCCACCTAATCTTTGATACAAGTTAAAGTAATCCTTCCAGGGAGGAGTATTTACTCGCATATAAAAAAAACTTTACTTCAAACCATCAAAACGATAATCGAACCCCTCCAGAAATTAATTTATTTTGAATAAAACTATTCAAACCAAGCCTTTACGTTTATATGAAAAGTTTCGATATGGTCAGGCTGAACTAACGGTTTTAACTATTAAAGAAAGCATTTCTAATAAAAAAAAACTGTTACCAAATAATTACTATACAGACCCCGTTCGTTTTTGGCAACATGCCCGAACATTTTGTGTTGCCAAAATCGAATGTTGCCAAAATCGAACGGTTTTTTCTGGATTTTTTTTCTCTTATTTTTACTAAATAACTCTTTTTAATTATCATTAACTTTATTTTAAGTCAATTTCCGACCATTTTTAAAATTTTTATAGTTTTATTTTTCATGTTTTTGATGCATTTTGCACTATTTTTGTTTTGTTAAAAGTTTTTTTTTGTTATTTTTGCTGTTTTTATCATTCTTCATCATTTTTAAGTTGATTTTGTCATTTCTATTCATTAGTTTGTATTTGTTTTTGATTTTCTTCTTCTTCTTCTTCTTCTTCTTCTTCTTCTTCTTCTTTACCAACATAGCCAAAACGTGTAAGCATCCTGGAAAATGAAAAGACTTGCATCTTTCATTTTTCTTTTCAACGTTATCTCTGTTACATAACACATGCATTGCAGAGATAACTACGGCCAGGCCAACCATGTGGTAATTGCCGCAAAAGATTCTGGAGCAAGGGGAGGAATAAAGCGTGGAGTTCCCTACCAAACGCTTCATATGGATTACTTAAATACCTACAGCATAATTTGAAAATAGCTAAACTAATCTAATGACAATGTGTATTAGGAAAATAACGTTTAATATAATAGAAAAGGTTTGATCTCACCAAATAAGTCTTGGAAGTTTTCGTCAGAAAACTTTTCCTCTAGTCCGGAGCAGCTGACTTTAAAATTCCTTCCGAACTCCCCCAACCAGGATTCAGCATGCCGAAACAAAGTACGAACCACTCCGGAAACAACCACCAGTCACTTAATCTATCATTTTCCATTGTTTAATTTTAAAATTTATAGTTTTATTGAAATTTAATTAAAAAAATTTATGGACGAAAACAAAAACGCGTGCGATGCCAAAAAATCATGGCTTACTCCCCTAGTTTGTATTTGTTTTTTATTTTTTTCAATTTTTCATCTTTTTGTAATTTTTGAGCATTTTATAATTTTTTTATTTTTTTTTTTTTGTTTTTGTTGTTGTATTCTATCACCATTTCTGAACGTCAAAACGTACTTTTTGTGTTTGTCTAATACCGTATTTGTTTATGCCGAGTGTTGCACTAGTGTTGCACTGGTGCACCACTAGGTGCTGTCAAACTGTTTGTTTATTTGGACGGTGTTGCACTGGTTTTGACCTGTCGGAGTTCTGCTTACGGACGGTGGCCCACCGATAATTTTGCCAGTGTTGCGAGAGAGCGTGTGAGTGAGCGAGGTAGCAATACACTGGCGAGGATTTGTGTTTGTTTTTATCGGGTACGGTGGAACACTCCACGAGTGGAGAAAACAAATACAGTATAAATTATATTGGTCTTGCTTTAGAGAAAACTTAAAGGTAATGTCGCTTCAAAAAACCGTTCGATTTTGGCACATGTGCCAAAATCGGATGTTGCCAAAATCGAATGTTACCAAAATCGAATGTTGCCAAAAACGAACGGGGTCTGTAATAGGATTTTGACAGTTTTTGCATGTTTTGTTAGAAAACCCATGTAAATAAATTAATTGACTATAGGAATATGGAATATGAATATTAGCATATCTTCGCGGCGTTTTTACACCATGGAAAAAGTATAAACATACCCAAGAAAATGGATGTCGAAAAAAAGATTATCAAGTGAATTTTCAGCGCTAGTTTTCGACAGTTAAAAAACAGTTGAAATTTCATTAAATGTTAGCAAAAATTTTAAAAAAAATATACTTAAAACATTGATTTCAGAACCTTATCCATCAATTGATTCCTTTTATGTTGTTTTTAATCGAATAAAAGGGGAGTTTTTTCGAGATTCAAAATCATTCTTATTTGGTCGATGGCATTGAATTTCACAGGTAATTTGGAATGTAACTTTTAAATTATTGAATCACTACTATTTACAACTTATTTTGAAGAATTTTTATAGTCAACGTATACTAAAGTGGGAGAACAAAAATAGAAAAATATGAACATAGATAGCTTGAGCCACCAAATAGAAAGATAAGCCTTTCATTAAAAACTTGCCGAAAACTAGCTCCTGTCGAGTATCTACCCTAGTTATAGAATTCTTTGGAACAGCGAAAAAAAAACCTTTAAGAAAACGATAACTGACATCGTAAAAAACATTCCACTAATTGTGAATTCCCAAACGACGTTCTGTTGAATATCGTTAAGTCTTGTTACTGTTTAGAACTATTAAAACGATTGTATGGAAAAACTGTTCTGTAAACAGTTAAGATAACGTCCAAAAACCGCCCGTGGAAAATGGTATTTTTATCATCAAACTGTTTTCACTAAAGTTCTTCTTAGAGTTCTCTTGTAACTGAACATTTGCAGTGATATATAGCTCTGAAACGATTGGACAAAACGGTTTTCCCGAAAGTATGCCTACGTTTATTGGAATCATACGTGAATGTGGCACGCACACATGTGCAAATTTTTATACAGGGTTTTCGGATCTTTTCATGAAGCCATTTGTTGGCGTACCTTCTGGTTACTAATATCCATCCATCGTATGGAACATTGTTCCTTCCAGGGTAACATTGTTCCTCCAGCTCCTCCAGGCCCTCCATCGCTCCTCCAGCTCGAATCGATTCTAATGTTAATGAAATTTACCTTTTGCTCTGGTGTCCTCCCGTTTGTCCTAAAAGTCTGTCCGTCCGCCGGACCACAAATCGTAGAGGACTTACTTGTTGCTGCTGGAACCTGAGTTGAACTTGGAGCGAACGCGAAAAAAGAATAGATCTTGTTTTTTTTGTATTCTTCTTCACTTTCAGTTGACAGCACTCGGCAGTGATGCCAACTAAACCATTGTACCAATATGAGATTGAAATGTGAAAATTAAAAAAGATATATTAGCCTAGATCGAATGCTTTTGGACCTACTTACTGACTCAATGACTTTTAGAAATGGACAAATTTCAAGGACATAGAATTTAAATCACTGATAATCGAGGATGAATAAAAAGGAAATGGAGATGATATGATGGATATGGTATTTAGTAGAAATGATGTTTCTTCGTTCGGTTGAAGGGTTAAGAAACATATTTGTGCATGGTTCATAATAAAAGAAAAAAGTTATAATGCGGTACTCTTCCCCATATTTTCATATTTCCATAGAAGCTTGATCTTATTAAAGTCTGCTTCATTTAATATTGGAACAAATTCTTTTGCTCATTGTGGCGCTCCTAGTGGACGGATTTGGAAACTTTTTTCACCCACGTGTCGGGAAATTCATTACCTTTCACCATGTATTTATGTCATAACACCAAACGATAGCATTTTGTAAACAACCGCCATGGAAGCCGAACGGAGAGATCAAATTGTGCACAGTTTTCTTACGAGTACGAGTACGAGAATTTCTTCGAAACAGCAATGAATAATTTTTTTATTTTTTTTTATGAAAGAGTAAAGAAAATGCTACATTTGTATGATAAACAAATTATGAATTCGTTAATAAATGACTGAACTACACGCAATTGTTTGTGTTCCAATATTAATTTAAGCAGACTTTACATCAGTCGAACTTGGTCAGCACTTGGTCGTACAGCTTTCGAGCACGGATTCTGGCCACATTGTTCTGCTTCAGCGTCCGATTTGGCTGTTTGCTGGCTCGGAATGACCTTATTCCTTCCCGGAGACGAATTCGTCGCACCGTACTGTGAGCGGCCTGGAACTTATTGGCCAAATCGCGGTCTGAAAGATTGGGATTCCTCTTGACGGCCTTGATGACTTTCCCACGCAGTTTCCGGTCGACAGTTCCACTCCGACGCTTCGAATGCGGCTTCCGAGCCGTCGTCAATGTTTCCTTGTACTGCTTGATAACACGCCATACGGTATTCCTGGGCATTTTAAGCTGTTTAGCTAGCTTCGATGCCGACAACAATGGATTTTCAAGAAAACTGTGCACAATTTGATCTCTCCGTTCGGCTTCCATGGCGGTTGTTTACAAAATGCTATCGTTTGGTGTTATGACATAAATACATGGTGAAAGGTAATGAATTTCCCGACACGTGGGTGAAAAAAGTTTCCAAATCCGTCCACTAGGAGCGCCACAATGAGCAAAAGAATTTGTTCCAATATTAAATGAAGCAGACTTTACGCAAAACTTATTTAAATGGAGGTAGAAACAAAACATTTTTTACTTATTTTCAAAAAAAAATTTGAAGTTTTTGTTTGAGGTGATTTCTCAATAATTTATTAATGATTGATATGGTTCAATGAAAGGTTGGTTTAGTTAACCAAGAAAAATAAAAAATATATCCAAAGATTCTGCAGTTTTTCTTATGGAAAACCTAAAATTCTAATATCTTGGAGCAGTTTAAACAATTGTCATGAACTTGAAATCTGTTTGGTGTAAATTAGTGTAAGTATTGTTCACGAGTATTTCATAAAAGTGGGCTGATTTTTTGCCAAACCATCTGGCATCTCTGATCAGAGGTGCCAGGTGTCCTGATTTTCGAGAGACCGTTCTGATTTTTCAAAAACCCTCGAGTTGTCCTGATTCTTGAAAATTAGAAAATTAGAATTATATGATCTAATTTGTAGTTTAACTATAAGAAAATCGAATAAATAGATTATAAAATAGTTAATCCCATTTAAGAGATGGTAATTTTTGGTTCAGATGATATTTAATTGGTGTTTTTCGACATGAAATACCGGCCAGTCAACAAGCTGCGTATTCTTGTTGCATAAATCAAGGCGTTTACAGCACATGTATCGCGCCTTTATTTATGCAATCTAATCAGAAATCCTTATAATTTTCATGAATCAAGAGATGTCCTGAAAAATTCTGATTTTTAACTTCGTGTTGTCCTGATTTTTGACGAAACCACCTGACACTCCTGTCTCTGACCCGCGTCTTGGCCATGATGAATCTAGTATGGTGGTCTCACTTTTGCAAAAAGTAGACGAGGGTTGGATGCGGTGATGGGGGCGAAACGCAGCCGAAATTTTGATGTAATATTTATTTTTATGGGAAAAAATAAAAAATATATTTCGTGGAAATCATTTTTCAATAAATATAATTGTAATAACATGACATAATGGCATCGCAAACATGATCAAATTGATTGAAAATAGGCCTGAATAAATATTTTCAAATACTTGACATTGTGAATCCATCATTCAGTTCCCTTCGATTTTGCAACCAACATGGCGTTTGTCAATTCAATGCTTGATAGCTCTATTATGTTCAGATATTTGGTTAATTAGTTTTGTAACGGTTAAATGAAAGCCATATAAATAGCTAAAATTTGACGTTTCTTTTGTAAACCAAAAAATTACACGCGTAGAATGAGTTCCACATTTCTGAGTTGTTAATCATAAGTACAGTAACTGAGGACAGACTTTTCAATTCAATAAATTAGGAATTGTTTGTGAATGACCCGTGGAATAGACAACGAGTTTAAATCGAATTTCGCTGTCTGACGCCAACTTGAAATCCAAGATGGCGGCTTCCACTTATTATTAAAATTTTATAAATGACTTTAAATCGCATGAAATCCCTACAATTTTGGTATTGGGTGAAAGGCTAAACAAGTAGAAGTTATTTAGCTTTCTGACGCTATCTCAAAATCCATCCAAGGGAAATTAGTACCGAATTTCTCGAATGCGAGCATGAAAGTTACATCAAATAGCCTTTTTGTAACATGTCAATCGCATCCATCCAGTATAAAAGTTACAAATTGGGTCTCAAATAGCCTTCTACGGACTTGAAGTTACAAAATGTTCCTCAAATAGCCTATTTTATGACATGTCCTTCATCTCATGAATATGAAATGTAAACGAAAATCACAAAAGGGCTTACGGTCTGGATTCGGCCAGATCGAACTGAACGCCCTCAGCATTTTTTCGAGGCATTTAAATTATTATAAAAAGACCAAATCTTTGATGTTTATTAACTAGAATAGAAAGGAAGTCTGCTTCATTTAATATTGGAACACAAACAATTGCGTGTAGTTCAGTCATTTATTAACGAATTCATAATTTGTCTTTCATACAAATGTAGCAATTTCTTTACTCTTTCATAAAAAAAAATTAAAAAAATTATTCATTGCTGTTTCGAAGAAATTCTCGTACTTTTCCCGTAATACGGCACATAAGGCAGCGCACACCCTTTTCGTCCACCGTTTTGGCGATTTGATTCCACCAGTTCTTCATTTGAGTCATGTTCCTAACAAGTTTTCCCTTTGCCTTAAGCCTCCGCTTTGTGATTGCCCAGTATTTCTCTATCGGCCGGAACTGGGGGCAGTTTGGGGGGGTTGAGGTCCTTCGGTATTACGCTGACCCCGTTCGTTGCGTACCATTCCATAACCGTTTTGCTGTAATGGCAGCTTGCGAGGTCCGGCCAAAACATTACTGGACGGTCGTGGGCACGAATAAACGGCAGAATCCGTTTCTGTAGGCACTCTTTTTTGTAGACTTCTGATGTCATTGTCTTGTCAGTGAGAAAGACTTTGGTTTTCTGTCCACAACTGCATATCCCCTGCCAAATCATGTACTTGCGGGCGAATTTATCCGCAAACACGAAATTAAATTTTGCAGGTACATCCCCCCGAGCCGTCGCCAAATAAAATTTTTGACCTGGGATTTTCCCAAAGTCCGCCTTCACGTAGGTCTCATCGTCCATCAGAATACATCCGTCGAACTTGGTCAGCACTTGGTCGTACAGCTTTCGAGCACGGATTCTGGCCACATTGTTCTGCTTCAGCGTCCGATTTGGCTGTTTGCTGGCTCGGAATGACCTTATTCCTTCCCGGAGACGAATTCGTCGCACCGTACTGTGAGCGGCCTGGAACTTATTGGCCAAATCGCGATCTGAAGGATTGGGATTCCTCTTGACGGCCTTGATGACTTTCCCACGCAGTTTCCGGTCGACAGTTCCACTCCGACGCTTCGAATGCGGCTTCCGAGCCGTCGTCAATGTTTCCTTGTACTGCTTGATAACACGCCATACGGTATTCCTGGGCATTTTAAGCTGTTTAGCTAGCTTCGATGCCGACAACAATGGATTTTCAAGAAAACTGTGCACAATTTGATCTCTCCGTTCGGCTTCCATGGCGGTTGTTTACAAAATGCTATCGTTTGGTGTTATGACATAAATACATGGTGAAAGGTAATGAATTTCCCGACACGTGGGTGAAAAAAGTTTCCAAATCCGTCCACTAGGAGCGCCACAATGAGCAAAAGAATTTGTTCCAATATTAAATGAAGCAGACTTTAGAATCCAAGAAATTCATTTCAGTCAATCATAGTTGTTGTTTCGATCTTTAAAGCAAATTACACCAGATTTAAATTCTGCAGTTTTCAAATTTTCTCATGGCACTCAGTTCGGTCTGGTCGATGTCCGGCCACATAATCAATAAATCATTTTTCGTAGGTTGGGAGTTGCTGAAATGTATAATTTATATTGAAATTCCAACTCAGAACAACTTAAAGCTAACTCTCAAAGGATTGTTTTTAAAAAGAGTATATTTTTTCACTTCAAAAACTTCGTCCAACTGTATTTGCAGACCACGAATTTATCACATATTGAAAGTCAGTTGAAACTATTCATGAATTAAATATCTAGATAAACTTAAGAATTTGTATTAATCGTAGAAAGCCTCGAACGAATAGAAAAAAATCGACTCTGTTGTGTTTTATTTGGCCCTTTTGCGGTCTACGGTCTATTTTTTTCGTGCAATTCACCTGTACCTATTCGTATGTTTATAAGAGCAACTTCACTGGTGTTGGGAGAAAGTGGTAGAAATTTTGACACTTTAAGCACATTTTGAAAACTTTACCATGCGATAACATTTCAAGATCTTTGGTCTTCAAGAGTTTTTACAACACGTGTTGTGTTCTCGCATGCTGTGATGCAAAAATAGCAATATTTCTATCAGATACGGCTGGAATAGAAAGATTGCCGTAAAAAATACAACACCCAAAAATCTTGAAAAAAAGTTTGCATGGTAAAATTTTTCAAAATATACAACAAATGTCAAAATTTCTACCACTTTTCCCCAACACGAGTAAACTTGCTCTAAGGTTATGAATCTAAACATATCTGCTCTGATTCGTTTACATTGCACAGTGGTGCAGAACATCGATCTCGCTGTACGAAATTAACGGCGCCCAGGGATGAAGAGATAAACATTTGATATCTTGAGCAAAATTGTTCAGTTTTACATGGAGCATATTCTGGTATCAAGGTTTTTGCCGAGGGGTCCACCGATAGCGAGATAAAAAAGGGAACTTTTTTGTTATTCAAACTAGGGCTTTGATGTCTTTGACAAAGTCGATCATCGCCAGTCAAAAGTCGCCAGATACTTACCGACATTTATTCCAAGATAAAAAACTAGAGTCGTAACTTGGGGCGCAACATGTTAAGTTAGCAATACCGGATATCAAGACGGGATTCATGGCAAGTCTAGGTGTTACATACTTTGCAGAATTGTACACATCATTGTACTTCCAAAAGATCCAACGAAAGGATAGCTTCCTACCTGAGCATTATGGTGAGTTGAGAAATTTTCCGAATTTCGAAACGACTGTGGTCTAAAAAGTTACATTTGTTATCAAAACTAACGTCAGGTTTTTTTTATAGATTTTCAAAATGAGTAATGGCAATAAGTAAATATCAAATAAAAGAGCACATCAGCATTTCATTAAGACCAGCAGTCTGAAGTAGCATAAATTTAATGAATTTGAATTAAAGTAGTGGGAATGAACAGTGATTTTGTTCTACTCTGTGATAACTTAACCTAAATTAACTAGCGTTTGTCACGGCGGAAAATGTTTTTTTAATTCCCACTACTTATGACTCATCTTTTTAATTCAGCCCCAGCTTCTTATTAGATCATGTAACTTTTCTGAATATGCGTGAATGTGTTCTTAAAAAAAACAACAACAAAAAGTGGGAGGAAAAGTTCTTAATGTGTGGAATGTTTTAACAAACATCTTTTTTAAAATCGTTTCTCAAGTCAATGTTGGCCGATTTCAACGAGCTTCCTGACCCACCATGAACCGATTTCGTCGTCTGCGTCTTCGATCTTCCCGAATCTACGGGTGAACCTACCGACAATGTTGAGGCGGTGGCTCACGACAATATGTCTGCTGGCTGGACTCCATGGCTGGGAACTGGGAACGAACTATGTCTGTAGCTAGCAGTTGCTGGTCAGTTTTCGGGGATAATTTGGCATAGCTGATGCGTGGAAAATGTGTGTCCGTGGTTGGTTTTTGTACCAATCATCTTCCAGTCACTGTTTTTTCCCTTACCTCCCTCTTATCTTCGAACAACGTAACGAAACCTTTTACTATGATCATACCCTCGACTCCTTTCACGACTTCTTCGCCAGGTGATGATCGATGGCGTGTCTGGATAGAAAGGAAGGAAGAGCAGGAAAAAAATCCGAAAAAAAATTAGACAAGAAGGGTCTTCATTTGGGAAAGGGCGCTGTTGCTGTTGCTACGGGGAGGAAATGATGATTACACGATATCCCCGGGTTTGGCAAAAGGAGAAAAAACAACGATGAAGTAGCACCTTATCCGGGGCGTCCCGCGGATGGATCATCGCGCGGTGCACTTGTTTTATGGGGAATTGGATATCGTGAGAATGAGAATGTCGTCGGAGTGCTGCCTGTATGACCTCATTCGGCGTATCCGCACTCGGGACCCGCTGATCCGTTTAATCGGAAATGAAGCTTTAAGATGGGGAAAAGGGAAACAAAACGGTTGAGGAAAGGATTATTTCAGAACAAAATTAAAAAAGACAGAAATTCATAGGAAATAAGAGAATACCTCAGGCAACTTAAAAAACGAGATTATTAGCAAAAGCATTACGTAAAGAGTTCAATTCAAACATTTATCGGTTCACAACCAACGAGCAGCCTACAAGAGAATTTGCACAGAATGATTATTGACGATTTCGTCATTTTTGACATTTTTGTCATTTTTGACATTTTTGACATTTTTGACATTTTTGTCATTTTTGACATTTTTGATATTTTCAACATTTTTGACATTTATGACATTTTTGACATTTTTGACATTTTTGACATTTTTGACATTTTTGACATTTTTGACATTTTTGACATTTTTGACATTTTTGATATTTTTGACATTTTTGACATTTTTGACATTTTTGACATTTTTGACATTTTTGACATTTTTGACATTTTTGACATTTTTGACATTTTTGACATTTTTGACATTTTTGACATTTTTGACATTTTTGACATGTTTGACATTTTTGACATTTTTGACATTTTTGACATTTTTGACATTTTTGACATTTTTGACATTTTTGACATTTTTGACATTTTTGACATTTTTGACATTTTTGACATTTTTGACATTTTTGACATTTTTGACATTTTTGACATTTTTGACATTTTTGACATTTTTGACATTTTTGACATTTTTGACATTTTTGACATTTTTGACATTTTTGACATTTTTGACATTTTTGACATTTTTGACATTTTTGACATTTTTGACATTTTTGACATTTTTGACATTTTTGACATTTTTGACATTTTTGACATTTTTGACATTTTTGACATTTTTGACATTTTTGACATTTTTGACATTTTTGACATTTTTGACATTTTTGACATTTTTGACATTTTTGACATTTTTGACATTTTTGACATTTTTGACATTTTTGACATTTTTGACATTTTTGACATTTTTGACATTTTTGACATTTTTGACATTTTTGACATTTTTGACATTTTTGACATTTTTGACATTTTTGACATTTTTGACATTTTTGACATTTTTGAAATTTTTGACAATTATTGCATTTTTGACATTTTTGATATTTTTTGACATTTTTTGACATTTTTTTACATTTTTTGACATTTTTGACATTTTTGACATTTTTGACATTTTTAACATTTTTGACATTTTTGACATTTTTGACATTTTTGACATTTTTGACATTTTTGACATTTTTGACATTTTTGACATTTCTGACATTTTTGACATTTTTGACATTTCTGACATTTTTGACATTTTTGACATTTTTGACATTTTTGACATTTTTTGACATTTTTGACATTTTGACATTTTTGACATTTTTGACATTTTTGACATTTTTGACATTTTTGACATTTTTGACATTTTTGACATTTTTGACATTTTTGACATTTTTGACATTTTTGACATTTTTGACATTTTTGACATTTTTGACATTTTTGACATTTTGACATTTTTGACATTTTTGACATTTTTGACATTTTTGACATTTTGACATTTTTGACATTTTTGACATTTTTGACATTTTTGACATTTTTGACATTTTTGACATTTTTGACATTTTTGACATTTTTGACATTTTGACATTTTTGACATTTTTGACATTTTTGACATTTTTGACATTTTTGACATTTTTGACATTTTTGACATTTTTGACATTTTTGACATTTTTGACATTTTTGACATTTTTGACATTTTTGACATTTTTGACATTTTTGACATTTTTGACATTTTTGACATTTTTGACATTTTTGACATTTTTGACATTTTTGACATTTTTGACATTTTTGACATTTTTGACATTTTTGACATTTTTGACATTTTTGACATTTTGACATTTTTGACATTTTTGACATTTTTGACATTTTTGACATTTTTGACATTTTGACATTTTTGACATTTTTGACATTTTTGACATTTTTGACATTTTTGACATTTTTGACATTTTTGACATTTTTGACATTTTTGACATTTTTGACATTTTTGACATTTTTGACATTTTTGACATTTTTGACATTTTTGACATTTTTGACATTTTTGACATTTTGACATTTTTGACATTTTTGAAATTTTTGACATTTTTGACATTTTTGACATTTTTGACATTTTTGACATTTTTGACATTTTTGACATTTTTGACATTTTTGACATTTTTGACATTTTTGACATTTTTGACATTTTTGACATTTTGACATTTTTGACATTTTTGACATTTTTGACATTTTTGTCATTTTTGACATTTTTGACATTTTTGACATTTTTGACATTTTTGACATTTTTGACATTTCTGACATTTTTGACATTTTTGACATTTTTGACATTTTTGACATTTTTGACATTTTTGACATTTTTGACATTTTTGACATTTTTGACATTTTTGACATTTTTGACATTTTTGACATTTTTGACATTTTTGACATTTTTGACATTTTTGACATTTTTGACATTTTTGACATTTTTGACATTTTTGACATTTTTGACATTTTTGACATTTTTGACATTTTTGACATTTTTGACATTTTTGATATTTTTGACATTTTTGACATTTTTGTCATTTTTGACATTTTTGACATTTTTGACATTTTTGACATTTTTGACATTTTTGACATTTTTGACATTTTTGACATTTTTGACATTTTTGACATTTTTGACATTTTTGACATTTTTGACATTTTTGACATTTTTGACATTTTTGACATTTTTGACATTTTTGACATTTTTGACATTTTTGACATTTTTGACATTTTTGACATTTTTGACATTTTTGACAATTTTTGACATTTTTGACATTTTTGACATTTTTGACATTTTTGACATTTTTGACATTTTTGACATTTTTGACATTTTTGACATTTTTGACATTTTTGACATTTTTGACATTTTTGACATTTTTGACATTTTTGACATTTTTGACATTTTTGACATTTTTGACATTTTTGACATTTTTGACATTTTTGACATTTTTGACATTTTTGACATTTTTGACATTTTTGACATTTTTGACATTTTGACATTTTTGACATTTTTGACATTTTTGACATTTTTGACATTTTTGACATTTTTGACATTTTTGACATTTTTGAAATTTTTGACATTTTTGACATTTTTGACATTTTTGACATTTTTGACATTTTTGACATTTTTGACATTTTTGACATTTTTGACATTTTTGACATTTTTGACATTTTTGACATTTTTGACATTTTTGACATTTTTGACATTTTTGTCATTTTTGACATTTTTGACATTTTTGACATTTTTGACATTTTTGACATTTTTGACATTTCTGACATTTTTGACATTTTTGACATTTTTGACATTTTTGACATTTTTGACATTTTTGACATTTTTGACATTTTTGACATTTTTGACATTTTTGACATTTTTGACATTTTTGACATTTTTGACATTTTTGACATTTTTGACATTTTTGACATTTTTGACATTTTTGACATTTTTGACATTTTTGACATTTTTGACATTTTTGACATTTTTGACATTTTTGACATTTTTGACATTTTTGACATTTTTGATATTTTTGACATTTTTGACATTTTTGTCATTTTTGACATTTTTGACATTTA